>NC_073638.1:13600000-13900000 GCF_029407905.1 Bubalus kerabau | reverse complement strand
CACGAGGCACCGAACGGTTCACAGGGGAAGTTGCCATGGGAGTGGCAGGGGCAGGCAGGACTCCATACCCGCCCGCAGCCGTCCAGACTGTAGGCCAGGGGACAAATGGAGTCAGCAGTCTAGAGCTGGAACACGGCGACACAGAAGCCGGGAGGCAATGTGCTCTTACGACGTACAAGACCAAACACTGGTGCTACTCGAAACAGCAGGTAGCTTCTACCTATCAACTCTAGAGCTTCCATTCAGGTGCCCAGGAGGCACTGGGAAGCTTCTGAGATACACAATATTGGGTTCCTCATCTACTTCCAGCAACCTGGGCCATTTACCTCAGTTCTAAAGAATATGCTAAAAAAGAGCTTCTCAATCAGACAGGTTTTGCCCCCAACGGACAACTGGCAACTCCTGACTGTGGTCATGGTATAGTTCTATGTGTACAGAAAGTGCTGAATAAATATTTACTGAAAGGATAGGGGACTAAATAGTACCAAAGAATATTTTGTGGGAGAATATGGTTATCCTTATTGTAAACCTCAAAGATTAGAAATGATACTCCCAAGCAATACCTAAATAACACATTCTGATCATCTATAAAATATATTTTGTTGTTGTTGTTCAGTAGCTAAGTTGTGTCTGATTCTTTGCAACCTCATGGACTGTAGCCTGCCAGGCTCCTCTGTTGATGGGATTTCCCAGGCAAGAATACTGGAGTGGGTTGCCATTTCCTTCTCCAGGGGATCTTCCTGACTAGAGATCGAACCCAGGTCTGCTGCACTGGCAGGTGGGTTCTTTACCACTGAGCCTCCAGGGGAGCCATATAAAATATATTTACATTGATCTAATTTATTTCACACTTCTCTGTTCATTCAGCCTGCTACCTCTTGGGATTAGATTTCCCATAAACTTAGTATGTACTGTATAAAATAGAACTGCGAAGTCACTTCATTCGTGTCCGACTCTGTGTGACCCCGTAGATGGCAGCCGACTAGGCTCCTCTGTCCCCGGGATTCTCCAGGCAAGAATACTGGAGTGGGTTGCCATTTCCTTCTCCAATGCATGAAAGTGAAAAGTGAAAGTAAAGTCGCTCAGTCGTTCCTGACTCTTAGTGACCCCATGGACTGCAGCCCACCAGGCTCCCCCATCCATGGGATTTTCCAGGCAAGAGTACTGGAGTGGGTTGCCATTTATTTATTCAAAGGCTAGCTCTTTTGAACTTTAACATTTAAACTAGCCCTTGAGTCCCAGGATGTTGAGAATGGCTTCCACATTTCTTTCATATGCCCCTTTAAAGATTTTTGTCTCTTTGAAATCAGAGTGTTTTCATGTTCTATTGGTCAATGCTAGTGGTATGTCCTCAGATAGCATTCACTCACCTATACTGACAGATCAGAATGACACACTCTCCTCCTTCATGGTACCCAGAAGATCCAACAGAGAAGGGAGCAGTCTGGCATGGCCCTGAGGACAGCTGGCCCAAAACCTCCTTATCACCCTGCACTGGGCTATGCAGCTCACCTTAAGTGTCTGCAGGCACAAAGGGGCTGGCTGCGAGGAAGTTGTGGAGATCCTGCTCCTGTCGACACATGCTTCAGTTTTCTATAACTGAACTTCAGAATGCATTTCTTTCCAATGGTCAGATCAACAGTCAGACCAAGCCAAGAAAGTTGCCAAAAGCACCAATGAACTGTGATAACCACATGTTCTATCACATGGACCCAGCCTTGCTCTCACTTGGGCAATATGTCAGCCTGCGACTTCTCTGAAGAACAGAATCAGAGGATCTATGGTTTCTCGAATTTCAGTTTGGGTCAGTGAGTCACTTGTGGCACATTCCTACATTGCCTTCCATGGAATATTCTAGAAGGATGACTGCTTATAAAACAGAAGCAGTTATTCCCTCTAATAAATCCTTCTTCATACCCTCGTAAGTCAGAGTACCTCTGCTCATTCCACAAGCGACCAAATACTCACCACAGATACACTGGTGAAGAAGAGAATGTCCTCTAAAGAGGATGATGGACCAAAATGGGGGGAAAAAAATGTCAATTTTAAAGTGTGTGTGTTATTCGCTCAGTTGTGTCCGACTCTTTGTGACCACATGGACTGTAGCCCACCAGGTTCCTCTGTCCATGGGATTCTCCAGGCAAGAATACTGGAGAGGGTTGCCATTTCCTTCTCCAAATTTTAAAAAGACAATGCAAATTGTAATGACTGTTGTATAGAAGACAAAGAAAGGGCAAAAATACAGAATATTAGGAGAGAAACCTCTTTAGAAGGGATGTTTAGCAAGACCATGATTTAAGTAGGAATCTAAAAATTAAGTGGGAGCCAGTTAGGTGACAAGTTAGAGAAATCAGCCAAGAAAGGGCTCTAGGAAGGAAAGACCTTGACTCACTTGGATAGATAAGCGCTCCACACGTGGCTGGAGCATGGTAAGCCAGGGCAAGGGTGGCTTGATAAATACAGCAGGGAGCAGACTGTGCAGGACTCATAAGGTTGGGCAAAGGGTTTCGACTTTATTTTAAATGCAACAGGCGGCCACTGAAGACTTTTAAGCAGGGGCAGGATGTGAAGCAGAGAGTATGGGCTTCCCTGGTGGCACAGATGGTAAAGAATCTGCCTGTCAATTCAGAAGACCTAAGAAATGCAGGTTTGATCCTTCGGTGGGGAAGGTCCCCTGGAGGAGGGCACGGCAACCCACTCCAGTATTCTTGCCTGGAAGATTCCTTGGACAGAGGAGCCTGGTGGGCTATGGTCCATGGGATCTCAAAGAGTTGGACATGACTGAAGCGACTTAGCACGCACGCACACACACGACATGTATGCTCTCATGTAGCAAGGTCACTTGTGTGGCTGCATGTGTACCAACAGGGACATGGGTTCATTGGCTGTTGCAGCAGCTGAGGTACAGAGAAGGTACTGACCTGGGCCAAGATGGTGACCAGACAGGGGATTCAAGCTATGTCTTGGAGGAATCGAGAAAACGATCCAGTAGACAGAGATAAGAGATTCAGATGATTCCTCTGCTGTTGGGGCTCCAAGTGTCCTTCGTACCATGGTGGGCAGTCACATTTCAAGGTTAAGCACTCAGCCTCTTGGCCTTCCTTATCTTTCCAAACCCTCTGGTTTTACTTGTCATTCAGCTTCAGGCCTACATTCCACAGATATTCCTGGGTGTCCTGTTCATGTTTGCATTTTTAAATGGTGCCCATGGAAAGAAGTAAATGGTTCATCTGGGTCACACAGTAAGCTGACAGATTCTCCACAGAATGGAAGGTGCACTTTCACAAATCTCTGCTTTGGTGCCTTCCAAAGCACCCAGAAGGCACAGGGAATCACTGACAGCTCTAAAATACCTGTGGTTCAAAAGCTAAAAGAATGTGTTTCCCATCTGATCTCCACAAATGCCTGAAATGTTTACGCCGAGGTAATTTCAAAACTTTACAAGACTTGGAGTTATTCCAAAGCCTGTGCCTCCAAATGTGGCTTGAGACCCTTCTAGAAAGATCCCACTTCAGAGCTTCTGAATTTCTGCTGGTGGAGCTCAGCAATTTAACACACTCCCCAGTGACTGCTATATACACTAGTGCTGAGAACTGAAGTCCTGGAAGCTGCAAATATCTTTTCCTGAGAAAAACAATGTGACGATCTACATTGATTAACTTAGAAAACTGATAGAGCGTAGGGAGAAAAAAATGCTTTCTGGGATCTTCTTTTTCTGCTTGTTTATTTTTTATTGTTCAAGTTGCTAGGTGATTTACATACTCTCACAGGTTGGTATTATTTTAATTTTCTATATGAATAGGCTTGGATAGGTTAAAAAATACCATTCCTCAAGGTCACAGTATCAGAGTCAGGATTCAAACTCAAGACTGTTTGACTTCAAGCATCTGTTCCTTGCTCCCCAGTCCTCTCCACCCTCCTGGTGTCTTCAGAATTCCTTTCTTCTTAAGCTAATCCAGAGTCCAGAGCCCACAACTGCCTGGAAATTGGTCACATTTGTTCATGTCTTTCAACGGTTGAGGGGATTATGTATCACCCATGTATAGATTTCTTGCCCAGTGAAACGGGGTGAGGCATGTAAAATGCACAGAGTTCCAGATTACCAGATATCTCCAAGAATTATACTGCACCTCCCAAGCTTCCCTGATGGCTCAGATGGTAAAGAATCTGCCTGCAATGCAAGAGACCCAGGTTTGATCACAGGGTTGGGAAGATCCTCTGGAGAAGGAAATGGCTACCCATTCCAGTATTCTTGCCTGGAGAATGCCATGGACAGAATCCCTGGTGGGTTGCAGTTTATGGGGTCTCAATGAGTCATACTCATGAGTGACTAACACTTTTCCCTCCACTAAAATATACCTAGCTGGTCAATCTGTATATTCTTTCTGGGGCTGGCAGTCACAAGGGTCCCTTCCTCTCCACTGCCAGTTTCTCTAATGATATTACTCCAGGAAGGAAAGTGAGAGAGGAACCCAGAGTGAGGCCACAGGCTTCCCAGCCTTGGGAAGGCAGGCATCTCTCTGACAGGAAGCAGCTGCCCGCTCAGTGAAAAATCAGGGGTTTCCTAGCTCAGGGGCCCAAGACTAATATGAGAGAGAAATCCCTGAGCGCATGAGTCTGTCTTCTCCAGGTTTCTTTGTTGACAGATGACTTATCAGTAAAGTATACTCAACAGAAACAGCATCAGTAGGAAACCAGCAGGTGGATACTGAAAATATTTTTACACTTCTAAATGGTAAAGTCCTGATGATCAACCAAAGGCTTTAGCACAAATTATGAAGCCCAGATTGAGCTATTCTTCCCACTTAAACACTAGCAGCAGCCATACTTCTGGAACTAACAACACAATGCTTCTTAATGTCTTGAATGGTTTAGTGTGGGTTGAACTAGGGGTCACTTCTGACAGCACCTTTGGTAATGAGTCTGTGTGCAGTACACAGATGCAGTCAGAATGAAGAAAAGGCAGATAAAACTGAGTGATATCTATGTAACAAATCTTCAGATGAGTGCTTTCAGTCATTTATGGCTTATAGCTCCAAGAAGGATGACATTGTTTGCACCATTTTATAGATGACAAAACTGAGACTCAGATGAGTTAAACAACACACCCAAGAGAGAACAGTAAGAAAGTAGAAGAGTGTGACTCAAATCTGGGAGGGTATGACCCTCAAACCTTTATTCTTATGTAATGCATGCTACTTCCCTTAATTCTTAAGTAATGTACTCTACTTCCTCACTTAGTGATCAAAGACAAAGAAGTCATCATTTGAGATGTCGAGTTAATAAAAGAATGCAATCACTAGAGAGATTATATTGTTATGACATATTTCAAGAAGTCTACCTTTATTCTGGCCGATAAAATAGTTACCCCTGTTCCAGTTGAAGCTGGCCAAATGCAAGCCCTTCTGCAACAATGGTGTGAAGTCCAGGTACTTACTGTAATCACCTGGACCCACAGATCCATGGAATCTGCTACATGCAAAGCAGAATATAAAACAAGAGTGTTAAGATTCATGAGGGCGAGGACCTTTGTTTTATTCCCTCATGTATCCCAAGTGCCCATAGCTGGCTCTCAATAAACACAAGTGAAATGAATGAAAGCTCTAATTTTAGAACAGTCAGTAGTATAATCTTCCTTAACATCATAGTAGGGGGCATGGCAACTTGGCTTATGGGCCAGTGTTTACTCATTTAAGATATTAACTAGCCTCCCAGATGGTTCCCTACAACACCTATTCCTGGTGCTCCTGTCTCATGCTCTCTCCTCCTACCCTGTACCAGGGTGGGTCCATGTGGCCAACAGAATACGGTGCAAGCAAATGTGTGTCCCTTTTGAGATTAGGTTGTAAAAAACGGTGATCCCCGAGCTGGTTTTCTCCCTCTTGGCCCACTCTGTCTACGGGCAGTGAGCTGCTGTGACCTGAGAACGCACATGCAGCCTATGGAGAGGTCAAGGAGGCAAGGCACAAAGAGCCAGCAAGGAACTGGGTCCTGCCAACCACCACGTGAGTGAATTTTTTTTTTTTAACTTTTTATTCTATATTAGAGTACAGCCGATTAACAATGCTTGTAATAGTTTCAGGAGGACAGCAAAGGGACTCAGCCATACATATACATGTATCCATTCTCCCCCAAACTCCCCTCCCATCCAGGCTACCGCATAGCACTGAGCAGAGTTTCCTGAGCTGTACAGTAGGCCACTGTTGGTTATCCATTTTAAACATAACTGTGTTACCTGTCAATCCCAATATGTGAGTGAATTTAGAAGTAGATTCCCCATCTTCAGTCAATCCTCGAGGTGACTACAACCTCAAGAGACACCTTGAACTAGCAATCCCCTAGCCCTGACCCTTAAAACTACATGAGACAGGAAGTGTTTACTCCTTTCAGCAGCTAAGTTTTGGGGTAATTTGTTATGCATCAACAGATAACTGATTCAAGCAACTCATCTTTTTATTCATTAACAAGAAATCCAACTTTCGAACAAAAATCCATGCTGAAAATTTTTTATAGAGAATTCTAAGAATTTAATTCTGCAAATTCTTATCCCACCCGAAAGTTTTAAAAACATAAATATGTGTTCTTCTTATTCGTGATGGCCACTTTTTCTTTGCTACTCACTGAACATTAATGTGCATACATTTGTAGCTACAGGAGGGCACAGATGTGGTCTTATGGTTCTGTTTATTCTGAAAGAGGCTCAGATCAGGGGCAAGTACCCTCCTCTCCCATGGGAGGGAAGAGATATTCTTATTGATCTTTAGGAAAAATTTTCCTGCTGATATTAAATTAATTTTAATTCTAAGTTTTTATAAACTCACATTCAATAGTGGAGGATGTACAACCCGTTAAACAAAATGATTAGATCCCTTTCAGGTTGTAATAAGTACCACAAACTCAATGAACATATCACAGTTCATACAGAGCAGACTTGTCCTGAGAGAGAATTGGTTGTGATTTTTCTGAATTCGGCAAATTACCTAAAGTGATACTGTGCTCAAAAGATTATGCAAAACTACTTAGTGAAAACCATCAGATCATGCTGCAGAAGCTACAGAGAACCCTCCAGGATAGTTCAAGGAGATAAGAAATAAGGGATGGAGACCTAATAACGAAGTACAATCAAAGGTCTGATGACGCACCAGGAGTCTAGCGGAAAAGGGTCATTATGAAACGTACCACTTACAGCATCACTGCAGCCCTAAAGCAACTCTGGTCAGTTGCCTAAAGAACACAATTTTCAGCTCATTCCCTAACTCTCTGGTATACTCAGGTTCATGGCAACTCAAGACGGAAGCTCAGGGACTTCCCTGGCGGCTCAGTGGTTAAGACTTCACATTCTAATGCAGAGGTGAGGGTTCGATCCCTGGTCAGGGAACTAGGATCCCACGTGCCTCGCAGCCAGAAAACCAAATAAGACAAACAAACATAAAACAGAAACAATATTGTAACAAATTCAACAAAGACTAAAAATGGTCCACATCAAAGTGAAGTGCAGGTCACTCGGTTGTGTCCGATTCTTTGCAACCCCGTGGACTGTAGCCCGCCAGGAGCTCCTCTGTCCATGGGATTCTCCAGGCAAGAATCCTGGAGTGGGTTGCCATGCCCTCCTCCAGGGGATCTTCTCAACGCAGGGGTGGAATTTGGCTCTCCTGCACTGCAGGTAGATGCTTTGCTGTCTGAGTGAGTCTAAGACAGTCTACATTAAAAAAAGAGAGAAGGAAGTCCATTTCATTGACTCTGGAGATGCCCCTAGCAGAACGGCATGGCCTGTCCCTGAGCAGCGTGCACAAGGCCACTGTGGGGCCATCTGTCTTCCTCTCCTCTCACCCTGTTCACGTTCTTCTGGCATGGAGACATGCTCTTGTGAATTTCTGGATTTACATACGTGAGAGTCTTCCATTTGTTATCACTTTAAGAAGAGGGAGACAAGAAGAGCTTGTGAGGGTCATGTGCATGGTTAACTGAAGGAATGTCCACCAGGACCAGAAGGTTCTTGTCTTTGAAAACACGAGAAAAGGTGAGTGACTTAAAAGTTGGAGCAGGAAGAGTGGCAGTGAGACAACACACCATGGGACAAGGACCAAGGAGGCCAGTGTCCTCGGACATCGTGGAATCTACGTGCTGCAGGGGTAGGTGCTCACCTGTGTGGGATGTGGGGAGGACGCAACAGCTAGAGGCAGCCTGAGGGGTGAGAATAACACTGAGGAAAGATGCCTTCCGGCAGGATCTGCACAGAAAAGATGCCCTCCTCAACTGGCCAGATTACCAAGCCAGACATCTCCCATGGCATATGGCTGCCCACTGGGCTCATGACCCCTGAAACACACACGCTCCCATGTGTGTTTATTCTCTCCGCCTCGTAAATGCGGCCAACCTTGGAAGCACAGTTGCTTTCTTCTGTTGCAAAAGATTTCTAGAAAGGCTCAACCCTCAAGGAAAGCTGGTATTTCTCTTATGGTGGAGCACAAGAATTTGCCTAACGTTACTTTTAGAATCTTAAATCACAAGTGGAAGACGTCAAAGTTGAACCCCTCCTTTTGAACATTTGAATTCCTTAAGCTTTAGGGCTATAAGTCACATTCTCTTCAAAAGATTAAAATGTGTTTTGTTATACTTGCTGAAATTCCTCCCAGAGATAAAAGAAATAAACATATTTGTGATTCCTTCACCAAATTTCTCAATACGACTTTAAGGCCCCCAGGCATCAATGATCCATGTATATAGGTGCACGCTGACGAGTTTGGGGTATTATTTATATTCTCTTAATGGGACCACTATAGTCTGCAGAATTAAGAGTGTGCAGGAAATATGTCCATAGAAAGCTTTTATTCTAAATATAGAAGATTGTAAGGACATAAGCAATTTACTCTGTACTGGACTGCTTTTCTTTGAGCCGTTCTGGTCAACCATGTAAACAAGTATAGCAACCATTATTCCCTCCATAGAAGTCTGATGGGCATATGTCAAAGTAAAATGACCCAGCAGTTCCATTCCTTCCTCCCCTCAAATTACCAATATGACTGGACCATCAAATTAAGCAACTAAATGCCAAATTTTCTTTTTTTAGATTGCACAGAGTTTTGAGTTAGACGAGTGGAAAAACAGTTCCAAAGTCTGAGCTTTTTTTTTTTATAACAACTTTTCAACAGTTAAACCACTTTTGGTAAATATGAGTAAAGAAAGCAAGTTCCCAGTCACAGCACATGTTTACAACTAAGTTAAAGGCTCTTAAAAATAGGGTGTTTGATGGTCTACTGCCAAAATATGAACTCCAGCAGCCTGGAGTGCACAGCTAATAATAAAGAGTCAGTGTTACTATGAAAAATCCCCGAGATGAAGCTCCAATTCAGCTTTTCCCTTTCCATCACAAAGTTCCCCATGATGACACTGAGACATAAATTTGGAGTTAAGAGGTCAAGGTGGGAGGGAAGGAAGGCTCAAAATGGTGGGCAGTCACTTAAAAACAAAGGAAAACATCGCAGGTTGGGGCTCATAACAACACAGCAAAACAGAATGGAGAGTCCAGCCACTACCTGAGGATTGCTTGCCTTTTGGAAAGAAGAAAACGTTTGGATAGATAACAAAATAGATAACAAAAGTCCAAGTTAAAGGAACTACGTTAGGCATGAAGAAACCTTGCTTGTTATTCAGATTCCTGAAGCCAGAATGAACAATATGCAAAAGAAATGAAACATCCAGATCTCTGAGAACTGGCTACCCTGTGCAGACTGAAGAATCATACCATCCTACTTTCCCTAGACTCTTCTTCCCAAAACCACAAGCCTCAGCTCCAGGTTCTTTAGCCCTTGGAATTTTTGGAGAATCTGACAAAGCTATGGACCAGGTTTGCATGGAAAATATGTGTACGCCATCACACAAAATTCTGCATTCAATTCAGGGAGTGCCAAAACTCAAGAGGCTACATCCCTTATCTTCTAGGGCAGGGGTCTCCAACCCCAGCTCACCTCCCCTGTCACAAGGCTGCAACCTATTAGGGACTGGGCTGCACAGCAGGAGGTGAGCAGGGCACAAGCAAGCAAAGCTTCATCTGTGGTTTCCCATCACTTCCCATCACTCACATTACCTCCTGAACCATCTCCTCTCCCCACTTCTCGGGTGCGTGGAAAAACTGTCTTCCACAAAACTAGTCCCTGGTGTCAAAAAGGTTGGGGACTGCTGTTCCAGTAGGTTGGGGACCTACTTAAGAAAGCAGGTTCTTGATAATATGCAAATACTTTCCAAGAGACACAGAACCACTCCATTCCTGGTGCCTACTGTGGGCTGAATACAATTGCTCAATACAAATTTGCTAAAAATGTTTTAAAAGCAATTATAGCAGGATTTGATTCCCTAAAGAAAGCTCCAGTGACCTCACTTATGCTTAGGGCATGATTTGCCCATTTCTACATTGTTTCTGTCTCTGCTTCTACTAAAAATGGATTTCCTTCAGAATATTGATCATGAGTAATGGCATCTCCCGAATTTCCATGTCAAAAGGGGTTGGAGCATGGTAATCTTATTACAAGTCAGGGAGGAAGTGCAACTGAGTTTGCACTGCACCTTACAAAATCCTGAAGAAAGCCTCAGTGACCTTATCTGAGCTCTCAAGAGAGAGAAAGCAGATGTTATAATGTCTTCATGGGACTTACTTGTCTTAAGACACCACCAATGAACTTCAGTCAGTTCAGTCGCTGAGTCGTGTCCGACTTTGCGACCCCATGAATCGCAGCACGCCAGGCCTCCCTGTCCATCACCAACTCCCAGAGTTCACTCAAACTCATGTCCATTGAGTCGGTGATGCCATCAAGCCATCTCACCCTCTGTCGTCCCTTTCTCCTCCTGCCCCCAATCCCTCCTAGCATCAGGGTCTTTTCCAATGAGTCAACTCTTTGCATCAGGTGGCCAAACTATTGGAGTTTCAGCTTCAGCATCAGTCCTTCCAATGAACACCCAGGACTGATCTCCTTTAGGATGGACTGGTTGGATCTCCTTGCAGTCCAAGGGACTCTCAAGAGTCTTCTCCAATACCACAGTTCAAAAGCATCAATTCTTCGGTGCTCAGCTTTCTTCACAGTCCAACTCTCACACCCATACATGACCACTGGATAAACCATAGCCTTGACTAGACAGACCTTTGTTGGCAAAGTAATGTCTCTACTTTTGAAAATGCTATCTAGGTTGGTCATAACTTTCCTTCCAAGGAGTAAGTGTCTTTTAATTTCATGGCTGCAGTCACCATCTGCAGTGATTTTGGAGCCCCCAAAAATAAAGTCTGACACTGTTTCCACTGTTTCCCCATCTATTTCCCATGAAGTGATGGGACCAGATGCCATGATCTTAGTTTTCTGAATGTTGAGCTTTAAGCCAACTTTTTCACTCTCCTCTTTTACTTTCATCAAGAGGCTTTTAAGTTCCAATGAACTTAAGTAAACCTAAATTTCTTCTATAAAGGACCCACTCACAGTGTAATCAGTTCTTGATACATTCCTCCATGGGAAAAGTCAACATTTCACCAGGAATCTATATTCCAGATCCTCCAGGTTTGGATTCCTTAATCTTGAGGATATCAGTAATGAACCACCATGGCCCTCTTTCCCACCCAGTTTGAATATTGCCTTAGAATCCTTTAGGCAGTCCTCTGGGTAACTACTATCAATCTCCCCTGGCATGCAAGTTGAAACATATTCGTTACTCACAGATCCTATATGTTCAAGCACTTTCTATCTTTAAAAAAATGGGAAAAGGGCAACTGTCTCAAAGAATAATCTGTGGCCCGTAGGCATTCATTCTGAATTCTATCTGCACTTCAGACGATGATCCTAATCATTATTGACTTTCAAATGTCTCATTGAACGCGGCTTCCAAACTCAAGCCTGGGTCATGTGTGAGCTGTAGTCTGACATTGTATAATTACCTTCTCCTAGATGTAGTCGTTTACCATGACTATATACATGGGCGGTGGCTTCATTCACTCTGTTCATACCCGGACTCCACATGCATGACTGAATGACCTGGCCAATATCTCCATCTTATGCCTCAACTTCCTCATCTGTCCAATCTAGATAAGGTCATACCTACCTACTTCATCATGGATTATGAGGAAACATGAGTTATTACTCAAAAAAACACTTAGAAGAGTGCCTGACATGTTAAACACTTAGTAAGTGTAATTTTAAAATGTTGAACCAAAAGAATATCTTAAAGATCAATGTTTCACAGTTGGTGCACTGTACATTTAATCACAGAAATATAAAGGATTGAGTCCCTTCAATAACACATGCTCACCACAGTTTAGTTCAACAAACATTTACCAAACGCTTGTTTACAAGAGGTTTGACACTACTGTAATAGTGGAAATACATAGAAAATTAGGCACTTCACCATCTTGAAACAAAAATTCTAACAATTATGAACACCTATATTTTCTCCAGGTAATGAGAAGACACCCATCAGCCTGGAAAACACCTTCAACCTGGATCTGAGTACATTCAAAATCACTTTTCAGCAGAGAGCTGCTGGTCTCTCCTTTAAGCTCCGTCTAAGATCTGAATCCAAAATAAGCAACAGCAAGGAGAAAAATTTAGACCAATCTTGGTTTTAGACATGAATCTGCTTCTTTGATTCAAGATCAAGTTTCTCTTCATAGCAACCTTGGAGTCCTTTTTCCCCAGACCTGCGGGTTGACTTACCAGACTCATAAGAAATAAAGTGTAGGCTTTCATGAATTAAAACAGTTTTCTCACTTCAACTTGTATTCTGACAAATTAATGAATTAAAAAAACAAAACAAAGCAAGACTCTCTTTTTCCAGTTTCTCTTATTCTAGATTGGATGTGCCCAGGGTGTCTGACATCCTCATGCCATTCATGACTGCCATTCTTTCTAGGAGAGTCATTGCTTCGAAAATATGTGTGGGTGTGCTTCTGGGAGCTTAAGACACTCAATGTCCTCATCGTAGATGCAAATTCAGTGGTGCATTTGGGGCCCAGCTACTGCACTCTGCCAGCTGGGTGCCCCGCAGAACCCAGGGGTAGGGACGGCTCTGGTCACTAGCGGAGTCAGCACAGGCCAGGGAGCCACTTAGCTGTCTCTAAAATGGGTATAATAATACCCCAGGGGATAAACAGAGATAGCTTGTGTATACACATGTGACAAACTGCAGATTTGCTATTCAAAAGTAAGATATTATTAGCATTCCTCAGCTGCTCTGACTTTGTTTCCCATAATTAGAATAAAAAAGCTACACTCACGGTATTCGCAAAACAGGGTTTCTGTGAGAACTGTATGGCTTGTGCACATGTAGGGAAACACGACGGTGACTGTTGCAAATGCCAGGCCCCGCTTCTGCCTGCTGTCTGACATCCTGCTGTGCTTCCGTCTCCTTTCGGTCCCGGTGCTAACTTCCTGATCGTCGCTTCTCTGTTTCTATAGCTAAAGACAGATAATATTCTTCTTTTCCTCCAAAGGAGCCTTTCAGTCATTTCTCCTTAATTCTCAAATTTCAGTGACATCCAACAAAATGATCACAACTGCTCCAGGGAACAGAAGGTGGCTGACACGGCTTCCCTCACTAGTGGCATCAGAACCGGCATCTTGCACAGCCTGGCCAAAGCAGCACCCGGCCTGGACCGGCAGGACCCCTGTGCGGGCAGCTGTCCTGGCTCAGAGCAGGCACCAGCCAAAGAGCCCATCTCCCAGCTCTGAGGGTAACCGTTTAGGGTCATCACTTTCCACCTCCCAGAGTGCTTGCTTCCTTTTAATCAACACAGATCCATCTCCAGTCAGCCACTTAAGGACCAAAAAGCTGTGCATTATTGTATTACTAGTTAAACGGATCATTCCTTTGCTTCCTCTCTGTCCCTACACCCTTTCCCATTAAAATATAAACTCCATCCAACAGGAACTCTGTCTCTCCTGTGTGGTCCAAGGGCCTGACACAGGACCCAGCATACAGTAGGTGCTCAATATGTGTCACTTCTACTCCATAATCTTTTCCTTTGCACCAATATTTTCTACTCATGAGATAGTGGGCTACAAAATTACAATCTGGGAACAATCTTAGATCATCATGTCCCTTTATCCTTCAAATAACTGTGGCTCTGGAGCCATGTTTTAAATCACATTAAGGCATATAAATATATGCCTGACTTTATATATATATATATATACACACACACACATATATATAAAGACATAAAGATGTTTATATATATTATATTTAATATAGATATACACATGTGCCTTAGTGTTTATATATATGTTATACATGCTTTATATATATATATATTACTAAGTTTTTACTCATATGTCTATATTATTTACATATGTGTATATATTATATGGCTTCCCTGGTGGCTCAGAGGTTAAAGTGTCTGCCTCCAATGAGGGAGACTCAGGTTCGATCCCTGGGTTGGGAAGATCCCCTGGAGAAGGACATGGTAACCCACTCCAGTATTCTTGGCTGGAGAATCCCATGGACGGAGAAGCCTGGTAGGCTACAGTCCACGGGGTCGCATATATAATTACATATGTTGGTGTTTAGTCGCTAAGTCATGTCTGACTCTTTTGCGAGCCCATGGCCGGTAGCCCACCAGGCTCCTCTGTCTATAGGATTTCCCAAGCAAGAATACTGGAGTGGGCTGCCATTTCCTTCTCCAGGGGATCTTCCCGACCCAGAGATCAAACCCACACCTCCTGATTGGCAGGCAGATTCTTTACCATTGAGCCACCTGGGAAGCCCCCATATAACTTTGTATATGTATATACTATACATATTATATAAATAATATATACACAGATGTATAATATACCTGTAATTAAACAGGAAGTGGAGACTCTGGAGGCCCATCACATATCCATGAAGGTTTCATAAGACATTTCTAGTTTAAAAGTCACTAATCCTAGTCTTCACACAACGAATATTTACTGTGAATCCAAAACATTCCAGGAACTGCTCAGGGCTGGGAATACATGGGGTGAACAAGACTGACAAGATCCCTGGTCTCACACAGCTTATATCCCATGGAGAAAGACAGGAGGTACGCGATAAATAAGGAATCAACATGAACTCAGACAGTGATAAAAGTTATGAAGACAACAAAACCTCTATGAAGGGGATAGGGGAAGTCGAGTGAAAAGAGATCAATGCTGTATGTCTACTTGAGTTAGAGCAGCCAGGGAGGTCTCTCCAAGAAGGTGGTACATAGGCCAAAAAGTGTATTTCAAGAATAATCCAACCAAGCAAAGCGCTGATGAATGCAAATCTTTGGTGTTGCAGACGGGGATACTAAGAAACAAAAGAGGACTGGTCCCAAGGTCATGCTGTTAGTTAGCAGTGAAATTTGGACCAAATGGAGATCTGTCACTCCATACTTACCACTGGGATATAATATTCTCTTTCCTACTCTCTGCAATTTGGCATACTCTTGTCTTCTGGAGCAATTTCCTTTCAAAAGAATTTTCCCTATACTCTTTCATACATTTCCTCACTTCTATTTTCTCTGTAAAGTCACCCATATAATCAACTTGTGTCTCTACATACTAATAATACTATATTATATAGATGAAAAATAACCATGATAAACAAAGGGTGTGTGTGTGTAATGAGAATCTGGGGCACATTTTCTAAGCAAAAGTAATACCCAATCTACTGGGTAAAAAAGGAACACAACTTCCTTTATCTTAGAATTTTTAAAAAGAAAAGCTACGTTGCGAAACGTAATATGAAGCATTTTCAACTTAAAAAAAAAAATCTTAGAAGTAAAGCTAAGGAGTTTAGAAGTTCCTAGGAAAAATATCAGCATCCCAGGTGGCGCTAATGGTAAAAAACCCGCCTGCGAATCCACGAGATTAAAGAGATTTGGGTTCAATCCCGGGTCAGGAAGATCCCCTGGAGGAGGGCATGGCAACCCACTCCAGTATTCTTGCCTGGAGAATCCCATGGACAGAGGAGCCTGGCGAGCTCCACTCCACGGGGTCGCCAAGAGTCAGACACAACTGAAGCGACTTAGCAGGCATGCACAGGAAAAATATCACCATGTTTCTGGCTCTACTCTAACAGAGAAGCCGAGTGTGTCTACCATTTGAAACAAAATAAACAACAACCACAACTAATGCCCCATCTTGCTTTGTGACAGAAAATGCACTGGACTCACCAGGAGCCAAAGATGTGACCCACAGGCCTGCAAGATTCTAGGAGTTGTAAAGATTCAATTTGTAGAGCTGTGCTCTAACTAAATCAAGAGATAGGGAAGAAAAGGGTACTACTAAAGAAATTCTCAAGATTGAATATTTGGTTGGGTAAATTTTCCTTTCTTGGTTTGGAGCAGATTCTGTGTATTTCTTTTTTCCAGTTCTATTAAATCCTTAAACAGATCTGAGTTTTAAGGGCTTAGGGCTGCCCTTGCAAAATAGATGATTACACTCTCTGTTTAGGGTTTTAGTGATATGGGAAAAAAAAAAAAAAAGGAGGCAATGGATTGAATTCCCCTCCTCCAGGTCAATTTCTCAGTGACTCTCTTTTGTAGTTCCCATTTAAAGCAGAAACATGTTTTAAAATGAAGTGGTGACATATAAAATCCCATCCATTAATCCGCATTTTTCAATTGTTGTGTATATGAAAGAGAGAAAAACAGATGGAGAGACTACATACAGAAAAAAGATTACTTAATTTTTGAGGAAGGAAGGCTCTACAAGAATATTTTTCTTTTCAGTTTACATTTTAGATTTCTTGTAATTACTTCACAGGGGTACTAGATTGGAAAACTTCTTTACACACAGAAATGTTCCAGGTGTAGTTGGGAGGATCTGGGTGAAGAAAATTAGTGTTTTTCCCCCAAAGTCAATTTAATAAATCAAACTCTAGTCCTACAACTGTGTTGCTTATACTGGAATCCTAAATCCCATTAAACAGGGTCAGATATAGAGTGATATACAGTAGACTTTTGAGCCCTTTGGACAGCAAGGAGATCAAATGCTCAGTTAGTAAAGAATCCTCCTGCAATGCAGGAGACCCCAGTTCGATTCCTGGGTTGGGAAGATCCACTGGAGAAGGGATAGGCTACCCACTCCAGTATTCTTGAGCTTCCTTTGTGGCTCAGCTGGTAAAGAATCTGCCTGCAATGTGGGAGACCTGGGTTTGATCCCTGGGTTGGGAAGATCCCCTGGAGAAGGGAAAGGCTACCCACTCTGGCATTCTAGCCTGGAGAATTCCATGGACTGTATAGTCCAAGGGGTCGCAAAGAGTCAGACAGGACTGAGCGAATTTCACTTTCACTTTCATTTTCATAGTGTGATATAGTCCTTTGGACAGCAAGGAGATCAAATCACTCAATCCTAAAGGAAATCAACCTGAATATTCATTGGAAGGACTGATGCTGCAGTTGAAGCTCCAATACTTTGGCCACCTGATGTGAAGAGCTGACTCACTGGAAAAGACCCTGATGCTGGAAAAAACTGCAGGCAAAAGCAGAGGATGAGATGGTTAGATAGCATCACTGATTCAAAGGACATGAATCTGAGCAAACACCTGGAGAAATTAGAGGACAGAGGAGCCTGGCGTGCTGGACTCCATGACATTCAAAAGAGTCGGACAGGACTTAGCTACTGAACAACAATGTAGAGTTACATGTTCATGACTTCCAAGAACGGTGCTGAGCAGTTAACACGGCTGTACCCTTGCCCTCTGCTACAGTTGGCTGGACCTTGCTTCCAAGATTACTTCAGACCCTCCTCATGAACACTTCCTCTAAAAACCAAAACAAAACATTTTAACCCTTGTCACCTCTTCTTTCCCTTCCTCCTGTTCATGCTCAGTCACTCAGTTGTGTCCGACTCTTTTCAGCGCTATGGACTATAGCCTGCCAGTTTTCTCTGTCCACGGGATTTCCCAGGCAAAAATATTGGAGTGAATTGCCATTTCTGCCCCAGGGGTTCTTCCCCACCCAGGGATCAAAGCAGCATCTCCTGCTTGGCAGTTCAGTTTCTCAGTTGTGTCTGACTCTTTGCGACCCCATGGACTGCAGCACACCAGGCCTCCCTGTTCATCACTAACTCCACAGTTCAAAAGCATCAATTCTTTGGTGCTCAATGCTTGGCAGGCAGATTCTTTACCACTGAGCCACCTGGGAGCCCCTCCATTCTTCCTAGCAGATACATTTAAGGAGAAATTGAAGGTTGAAAAAGAGAAGCAAAATATCAGGAAAGTATTCAAAGTGTATCAACTGAAAAGGGTCCTCAGAGGCAGACCAAGACACTTACCAAGTGCCCCTCATTGTTTTTCCAAGAAGGAAAGTTAGCACCCAGGGATGTAAAAGGACTTGACTAAGTTGCTACTAGCTGGTATCAGTCAGAGCATGGGGACCTTCAACATTCAATTCCCAGGCCAGTCCTCTCAATTATCACTAATAAGTATAAGAAGGAAAATATAGTATTACTGTATCACTCCCTCTTTATTTATTTGTTCATTTATTGTGATGCATAAGAGGGAAAAAATGAGGCACTCAGAATAATTTGTTACCAAAAAAAACAAAAAAACAAAAACAACAACAAGGGTAGACATTAGACACTCTGCTCTTCAAGACAGAATATGCTTGCTTTCCCCCAGGTGCCATACTCACTGGCAAAGTCTTCTGTGACCTAGAAGACCGAAGGCAATTACATTGCCGATATATATCTGCTATGCTGCTTGACTCTCCCAGGGGCAGCATAAGAGTGCAAGGGGAGTGACGTCTTTATGAGGTTAACCCTTTTCTGTTTCAAGAGGAGACAACCGAAGGCAGATGTGTTCTGTGAAGCGTAACGAGAATCGCTGGAAATTTGGTACTTAGGAGGAACGACAGCACCAAGCCGTCATCCGGAAGGGAAAAAATAAATTGTGCAGAGGAGCGGTGAGCTGGTGGAGCCTATGAGAACACTGATGTCCATGAAGTGACAGTGAGATGGTAAAACAGCAGGGTGGGGAGCTGAATTATAATACAGGGTGAAGAGACTAAGGAGGAAGCAAGGAAACTAATGTCTGTTAAGCTCTGCCATGTGCCAGACAACATGCTGGGTTCTTTTATGTATTATTATCATCATACAATCCTCACAACCTTTGGAGATAATTTCTATTATCACAAAAAGCAGAAAGTGAGTCTTCAAAGATGTTAAGTAACCAGTCCTGGGGTAATACACCTAAGAGACCAGACTGTCTTCCATGCTAAGGTTTTCTGGTTCTGATTCAGTCAACTGCTACTAAGTTGCAAACCACCCTCAAAACTTAGTGGCTTGAAGCAATTATGCAATATTTCCCATGATCCTCTAAGCTGTCTGGGCAGGTCCTTTGCTGACCCCACCGGGGCCCATTCACTCACCTGGCTGCACTGAGCTGGAGGATTGGCTGACCTAAGATGGCCTCACTCCTGTGTTGGCAGTGGGTGCTGGTGGGAGGCTGGGGCACCTCGGTTCTCAGCCTGTGGACACTCATCCTCCAGCTGGCAAGCCCAGCTTCATGATAGGGTGGTCTCAGTGTCCCAAGCAGGTTGTTTTATTTTTCTGTTGGTTTGTTTGCCATTTTACTAAAGTATGATTGACAATGAAGAGCTGTATCTATCTAACATATACAGCTCAATGAGCTGGGGATAAGTAAACACCCAGAAAACAATCATCACCATCAAGGTCAAAAACATATCCATCATGTCCCAAAGTTTTCTCCTGTCCTCTATTTGTATTTACTTATTTGTTTATCCATGGTAAGAACACTTAAGACTAACCCTTAACAAATTTTAAATCCAGGACTTCTTAAAGCCCATCCTCAGAAGTAACGCAATGCCATTTTCTGTCACATACTTTTGGTTAAAACAAGTCACAAGGCTATTCAAGTTTCAAGGGAGGAAAGAGCATCCACTTCCCAATGGAAGGAGAGTTAAAGTCACATTACAAAGGGGCATATGGCACGGAAGGAATCATGGGATCACTTAAAGAACAACTCACCATAAGCTCTGAACTCTGTGTTCCTTCTACTACCAAAGTGAAGTGAAAGTTGTTCAGTAGCGTCTGACTCTTTGCGACCCCATGGACTATAGAGCCTATGGAATTCTCCAGGCCAGAATACTGGAGCGGGTAGCCCTTCCCTTCTCCAGGGGATCTTCCCAACCCAGGGATCAAACCCAGGTCTCCTGCATTGCAGGCAGATTCTTTACCAGCTGAGCCACAAGGGAAACCTAAGAACACTGGAGTGGGTATCCGATATCTTCTCCAGCGGATCTTCCGGACCCAGGAATCGAACTGGGGTCTCCTGCACTGCAAACCTTGAATATAAATCCCACACTACCCCTCAGTGTTCTTTTTATAGATTTATTAATGGGACTACTTTTTATAACCGGGAATAGATGTCACAAAACTTCTAGCTCTATCTTGACTGCTACTGGAACCTAGAGTGTTTGCTTTTAAATGGGTCTTAATTTTTTCACTTGTGAGAAAAAGGTGTGATCTGTTATCTCTCAAAGGGCTTATAGACTGTATACGTTGATAGAATAGTGTCTATTTTTACATCAATAGCCCTCTTGGGGGAGGGGCAAGATGGAGATGAGAGAAGGTTAGAAATGAGATGGCTTCTATTTTGCCACGTACTGCCTCTTTCATTGCTGTAGGTTTGGAATTGGGGGAGGGGGCTGGTAGTGAGCAAAGAAATGTCCTTCCCATGGGTGGTTGAAATCTTCCACGATCTGGGTGCTGTTCTGATCATCTCCATTTATTATATTCTAAGACGGCGTGGATCCTCCAGCATTATACCAAGAATAAGAGTACAAGTCCTTGCTCTAAGTGCGTCTAGACCAGGTTAGACAAAACATTTCCCATACAACACACACTCACAGCAGCGAAGCCGACAGTGGAGGCAAGAAGGCTCTTGAGCTGGTCTCTTCCTGAGGGAGCTGGGAGCGTTCTCTGAAAGATATTGTTGCCTAGTCTTTGGAAGATCAGGTTCCCAAGGAGAACACTGATGTTTAATTTAGCACAAAGACAGCTCAGAATCTCTCTCTGGGGGACTGAGCCTGCAAAAAGACCCACATGCAGAGAATCTAAGCGAGAAAAGGAAGCTGTTGTTGGTGCAATGGCTGCAGGACTTGGGCGCAACTCTCCTAAACGCGCGCTTGTGCCTGGTGTTTCTGTCAGGAGGACCGCTGCTCTTTGTTGTTTACCCTTGTGTCTATACTTTGCTCTTTTTCAACACCTCTGTGGAACAACCAAAGAGGATAATACCACCAGCACACAGGTTTTGCTGTCTGAAATTACACAGTGCAGTGTGGCAATCACATGTGCAAGCCTTAGCCGGTTTAGCAAGTATGGGCCTACTGAGGTGAACAACAATGAAAAATTAGCTTCTCAGCTGCTCGGCCAGAGAATGTTTTTATTTTTACATAATTTAGACTCCAGAGACCTCCAGAAATGAGCAGTGTACACTGAAGTACGGCAATCGTCATTCCAAAGACACAGCACAGTACACGCTGTATTCAATTAAGCCACTTCTTTGCACCCTGGTTACCATGACTCTAAGAGATTATACTATGTATCCAACAAAACCCCGGTAAGTTATTAGCAGCTGAAGCAAACTTTGGCCTTAAGTAAATTTTCTGGGGAAAAAAAAAGAAAAGACATGTAATTAACTTTCTGTTCAAATCCTTCAGAGCTACCTGAAAAGAAGCCTGTTGTGCAGTGAGGAATTCAAGATGCTGGGCTTCATGTGGGTGAGAGTTATTAGAGTGCTGGAAAACTCAACCACATTTCTGACAAAAGAGAACTTTTAAAACGACAATGTTAATGATTCCACACTAACATAGGAACCGGCTATGACTCAGGAAGCAAGAACACTGTTAAAAACAAATATCAAGCACAACGAACCCAACACGAGTTTGATTCTACCTTGCCACAGAATATTATCCTTCAAGAGGAGGAGGAGGGTCTGAGTTTAAATGATGGGGAATAAAGAGACTAAAAGAAAAGTTTTAACTACAGTCTGTGCTCTGAGTTAGAACCAGCAAATTTGTCCTTGTTCAAACATCATCCACCGAGAACAAGACTATTCTCATTCTAATCCTGTCACTTCTTCACAGAAACACTGTGCTTTTGATTAAGAATCATCCTCACAGAAACTTGCTTTGAAACCTTGGCAACATTTTCCTCGCATTTCTTATGGAAAGTCACACTTGAGGAGGTACTGAGCAAAGAAGAGATTCCAGGCGAAGAACCACATCAAGGCTTGACGTTTTCAGCATGCTCCAGGTCGGGGTTGGGAAGAGGGCAGATTCGGGCTGCGTGTTTGTGTGCGGCTGCTGTAAGAGGACCGATTCCCTAGCAACTCGAGAGAGGGACCTGGCTCTCAAAAGCGCACATTTAAATCTCCACAGCAGGGAACTGCTACCTCTTTGTGACTCTCTGACCAGATTCCCTTAAGAATTATTCATCAGTCTGAATGAATAATTCAGTTAAATTGGTAAATTTGGACTCTTCCATTCTAATCATTCCAAATTCTCAACAGATAGTCCCAATTTCTCATTGACTCACACAACCCACCCACCATACTCCCTGGGCAACTGAATGGAAACCGAGCCTTTATTCTTGAAGAGGCAAGGAGTCAATCTCTGACTCTGGTCAAGTTCTAGATGAGGCGTCCTGGAGTCCCAGGAGTGGAAGAGATATTAATTGATCTTGTTCTGAAGAAGGGTACTAGTCAACCCATTTCAGAGAAATGTAAACTCGTCCCAGACAGCATCTCCATAGTAAACTCCTTAAGGAAACTGGATAATGTGGTATACTTCACTATCCATTTAAAATAAATAAAAAGAGAAAAGCCGTATCCTTCCACAAAATATCCCTGACATCCTCTTGGAGGTAGAATCCTGAGCGGGGAAACCGTGACTCTGACTTGCATATATCACTTCTCACGTTAATAAGAACAACAGTTAAAAGTTACGGAGCCTCCTCTAGGTGCTAGGAAGTTACCTCCCTCACTCACCAACCCTATGTAGTTAGTTTTAGGACTATCATTCCATTTTACAGGTGAGAAAACTGAGACTGGAGAGTTTAATTAACCAAGAAGTGGTGAGCCACTGAGAGAGGAGCTGTGATTTGAAACTGGATAGTCTCTCCCCCACCCCAGATTCTTAAGTACTATGCTTATCTTGCCTCTGTCAGCTGATGTTAAAACATCACCACCCATTTCAGACTGTAAATTCTAAAAAGACAAAGGCTATATCAAATTGCTCATCGTGGATATATTCATTGTCTTTGTATAGAATAAATTATTTATTGAATTAATGGATAAGTTCCCCAAACTCTAAAGAGCACCCATGTTCACAATCGTGATAAGAAATTTCAGGACTTTTGCTAAAACCATTAAGACCCACGGGGACCACAGTGCATGTCAAATACTGTTATAGCCATTCCTTTGACCCTACTCTCTAGCTTTATTCAAGCCTCATTGAGAATGTGTAAACCTCTCTCTACATCCTCTCTCCAAGGAAACAGAACAGCTTTCATTCTTTCCACTCAACCCTTGGATATGCGTAGGAAAGGGCCAGAGTTGAGCGGTGGAGAGAGAGCCCACCGGAGCTGTGCTTGGTATCTCAGCATCCTGCCTCCAATCAAGGCCGGAAGGAGTTGCTAGTTCTTCCCCTTGGCCATCCACTCCACCAGGAGCCATCCCTGTGCTCTGTGAACATGGACCAAATAGGGGAAACTGCTACCGACCGACCTCAGGGCAAGTAAGATATCTGTAACACACCAGCAATTAAAAAGCAAGGAAGAAAGCCAGCGCATCTCAAAGACCATCTGGACTCACAGCTTCTTATAAATTTCTGTGCACGATTTTTTGTTTGTTTGTTTTAATGAAAAGACCTTTTCCAAGTTAGTAAACTCATTTGTTGGAAAGGTCAGTTTACACATCCAGAGAACCCATGGGGGCAATCCTGATTTGAGCTGGAAGGCCTAGGCAGCCTAAGAAGAGAGGTGTAGCTGGTTCTGCTTCTTTTAGCTTCTCTTCTGCGTCTAGCAACTGTGCTTTTAAAACCATCTCCTTTCGATGCCAAAGGCCATGTCACACTGTATATAACTCACAGTGAATGGGAGAAGTGTGTAAATAGCAAGGCATTAAGCAGCTCAAGGGACTTGAAGATAGGTAATAGAGAACACTTAGGCAGTGCGCGATGAGAAGAGGCTGCTGGAGGGGAAATGTAATACTTGTCTTCAAGTATATGAGGGATTGTTATTGCTTCAGAGACACTGACTCCTCTGAGCCTTCCTTGCCAGACCATTTCCCAGGGCCTCTGATACACTCTTCCCTGGTGGCTCAGATGGTAAAGAATCTGCCTGCAATGCAGGGGACTTGGGTTTGATCCCTGAGTCGGGAAGATCCCCTGGAGAAGGAAATGGTTACCCACTCCAGTATCCTTGCCTGGAGAATCCCATGGACAGAGGTGCCTGGTGAGCTACAGTCCATGGGGTCACAAAGAGTCGGAGGCAACGGAGTGACTTTCACTTCACTGATACACTCTTGCTGGAGCTCGAGACCCTCCGGGGTGGGGGGATTGACTTTGCATGGGCCCTTTACTGCTCACACCCAACCACAGGGTCAGCCAGGCTCCACTCTCTGTCCCCAAACAACCAAGGTTTACCCAGATCTGCACTCACTGGCCCCGGTGCTGACTTCCACCTTCTCTCTTGCTCTTCCCAGGCCTGCTGGGAACCTACATTCTCCTTACAGCACTGCCTGACCTGGGTTTGACTCTCTCTGCTGCTGGACGACTAACAGCACTCTTGTTTTGAGCACCCACTATGTGTCAGGCACTACATTAACTGTTTTGCTAAAGAATATTAGCTTTATTTTACAGATGAAGATTTCCCAGGTGGTGCAGTGGTAAAGAATCCACCTGCCAGTGCAGAAGTAGGCTAGAGATGTGGGTTCGATCCCTGGGTCAGGAAGATCCCCTGGAGAAGGTAATTGCAAGCCACTCCCGTATTCGTTCTTGGAGAATCCCATGGACAGAGGAGCCTGGCGGGCTGCAGTCCATGGGGCTCCAAAGAGTTGGACATGACTTAGTGACTAAACAACAAAAATCCAAAACAGCAATATCACACAGGGCCACTTTTAAGGAAAGAAACATCCTTGTCCATCCTTGAACAGAGCACCTCCAAAGACAATAGTGCTGTGTTAAGATCATGTCTGCTTATATTGATGCCCATAGTTCCAACCAAATGAGATTTTATATTTGAGACAGATTATAACAACTATCCAATTTGGGTTGCTACTGAGCAACAGATGAAGATACACCCCAAAAGAAGAAAATTATTTCCCCAAGCTCACACAGGTAGAAGATGTGAAGTAGGGATCATACAAGACTCAACTAGAAAATCTGTGCATGAAATTCCTCTACTTATCAAATCTCTAAGCCTCAGTTTCCTTATTTGTAAACTAGTCAAATGTTGCCTACCCACCTCTCTCTTTTTTTGAGCATTGTATAAACACATAATAACAGTGTCTGGATATTCTAGGGCTCGATACATATTTCTTCTTCTCTCTCTGAATTTCTTTATCAGTTTTGGTCCATTCTACCCAGTTAAGCGTTTCACTGTTACTGGGTAAACATGGTCTTGATTTGCCAACTAGCCTGTAAGTAAGAAGGGACTAGGTATTTAGCTGTATTTCCCCATTCTCCCACAGAACCTGTTAAAGTGTGAGGGAAATCATCATGCAAATGCAGAAGAAAGAATTTAGAATTGTTTTCATTAAACATGATCCTACCTATGAATGTATAAAAGAGACAGGATTAAGGCACAAGGAAGTAGTGGAGTCCACTTGGAATGGTTTAGCTGCCATGCATAGCAGAACTGGATTTTTTTTTTTCCAAATTTCCCTAATAAGCTTTAGGAGATTAAATAGCAGGGCTAAACACAAACACACACAACAACAACAACGAAAACAAAAACAGCTACTCAAGCTACTTCATGTGAAAACCCATGTTTGTCTTGTAACTTAACAAAAGGTTTACCGGCATAGGGGAATCATACAGCGTCAACCTTTAAGGTTTAGAAAAACTTGATAAACATTACCTAGCAATGATATTATTTCAAAGAAAACAGAGGCCTTCTATAAACAAACATTGACCTAAACAAGCAAGATGTCTTGGTGACATAATTGCATTACTCTGCTGGCAAAACAAGCTTTCCATCCATTTTTGATAAAGGATTGTACCAACTTCTCTCTCCACTTGAACTCTTCTGCCTTTGTGAGATCTTATATTTACTGGAAAGAAGTCATAGGAAGGTCCTGGATAAATAAGAACTCTCTCTTTATTACTTTGTTCTGGAAAACAGAACAAAAATAGGTCAGTTCTTAAGGAAATGATGGCTGCATATATAAATAATGTAAACACTCCTATCACTGTCCCAGGGAGGATATTCATCACATGGACAGCTACAGACTCGCAGATCTGGCCAATGAAGTGTTTCTATTCTCAGCCCCCATCCCACGCACAGCCCTCCAATTCTGAATTGTCAATTGGAAACTTGATTATTATCAGTTAAAAATAACTGGGGAACTCTGGCAATGATTTAACTTGTTTGACTTTCTTAAGCTAACAATTAACATTTTAGACTATTGTTGACAAAATATTTAACTTTCCTGTACCATTTGTGCAAACAACTTTTCTAATATTCCTGACACACTCTGACAGACACACCTTTCCGAAGCTGCTTAGGTCTGTGCAAGGGCCGTAAAAGACCCTAAACACTTTCACACTGTTGCACATTTTAATTAGGATTTCCTGGGACCTCTGAGAACGCTTAAGTACACTGATATCTCAGTTTTATCTTGACAGCACTGAATTTGAAATATAATCCTTCTATTTACAATAAAAGCTATTTCACTATTTAAAACAGACACTGAAAGCTTAAGTACACTTTTAATCCCTGGAAAAACTGGTATTATGATTCCTTGTTTAGCATTTATTATTAGTAATACTAGTAATAATGCCTTGCATTTCTGCAGTGCTTAATTTTTTCCAAAGACTATCCAGAAACACACACATTCATTTCTTTTCTCAACAAGCCAGGGCAGCATTATTGTTCTGTCTTGCAGATGACTGCTAAGTAACTTGTCCTGGGTCACCCAGCTGGTTAGTGATCAAGCAGGCCCAGAACCGAGGATACAGATTCCTTGTCCGATCTGTTTTCTTTCCTCCACACTATGTTAGGGAGAAGATAATCTCTGAAGCCAAAGATGACTTGGAACCACTTATCTATCTATCCTAGCAACACAGTCTAAGCAACAACAACAACAAAAAGGAGCCTGTCTCAGGCAAAAGGAAAAGATTAATAATGCACCACGGAAGCTCTAAACCTTTCTGTCCCATGGACCAGCAATTATTCAGTTTCACAGTTCATTCAAAGACTCAAACATACTTTACCAGGAAATGATTTAGTGCCGAAAGCCTGCTCCAAGTGGTTAGAAAGGCAGACCTGCTTAAACCCTTACAATCCAGGCCCTCCGAAAGGCCCTGTTCCTGCCGTCTCTGCAGTAAAGGGGCTTCCTCTGAACTTGTACTTGAGCTAAATGAAGAAATTGGCTGAGTAAGGGCTACAGAATTAGGCTATGTGGACAGAATTAGAACCGGCTTGGAGGTTATTCTGACATTGTTCTGGAAACTTAGGCTATTGAAAATCTCAGACATTGTACATGTCTTGTGGTATCACACCCCTTAAAGTCAACAATCACCCAAAGAATGGAGGTTCTCTTTCCACTCTCACTGAAAAATTACTGACTTTATACACGGCATTGTACTAGCAGGTATGCAGGATACAGACCTCTCGTCTGAGGGTACTGTGCATATTCGATTTTAGATGATCAATATTTTCTCCCTTTCTTCAAAGGACATTTATGGCCACTTAGGGCATACGAATAAACTATTAAAGGGATACCTTCCACACACCGAGACAGAAATAAATCTGGTTATGGACAGAGCAGTAAGAAGGGACACCCATTCTGTGCAAAGGCCCCTTTAAATGGATGGTGTTTCTGAAAAGAAGAGCTCGAGTGAAGTGAGACCAGCAGATTTAACTGGCTTAGTGAATCACTCCCAAACGCCCAGGCCTCCCCTTTGGACACAATGTTATCAGGTTAATACAGTACTTGCATCACCATCTCTGAGTACTATGCTGAGTAACAAAGAGCCAAATTTAGAAGCTAAAATGCAGAAGGGAATTTCCAATAACCAAAAGGGGGGTGGTGGATCACCCCTTGTCATGGCACAGGTCTGCAGTGAAAAGCCACCATCAGAAATACACTGGTCTTTTCATTCCTTACATGCACAGCACATCTCATCAATCCTCGCGGCGCTTGCAGAGGGAGCCCCTCTAAGGGGGTATTTCAGGAGATGACTGATAGTGAGGAGAGAGAAAGTAGATTCCCCTTTTAGAAAAAGAGAGACAGAGCAGCTACCTCTGGCTTCTTAGGGCACTAAGCCTCCAGCCGGGAGAGGCCAGACACCTCCCAGCACGGACACTGTTGACATAAAGTTACAATCATCACTGAAGTTGGTTTCATTTCGCATCCCCAAAACCCCAAGAAAAAGAGGCAGCCTCAGCTTCCTTCCAAGTAGGAGGAGAGCAAAAAAAAAAAAAAAAAGAAAGAAAGAACAAGGCCATAAGCAGACACCTTCCTTGCAGCCGCTGGGATGTGAAGGCCACATCCAGTCTTGGCACCCAGGACAGAGATCTGTCTTCTCTGGGGCTGGGCGCCTAGTTCCCTGTATCACCCCCAGAAACACTTACCAGGAGACTGTGAAGCATACAAGGCTGTATTATTGGGAGACTTGCAGACAGATTATAAATTTACTGAGGACAATCAAGGCATTTAGATGCTTTTGGCCGCAAATGCCAGTGACACACACACATACAAACCTCATTCTTCTTTCCATTTGAGTGATTCTTTACCCACTCCCCCCCACCCCCAGCATCTTTCTTTCACAGAACAAACTCCCATTGCTGTCCTAGGGAATTCCAGAGAGAGGTGAGGATATAGCAGGTGGAAAGGAATGGAAATTAGGCCTGGAAGCATGAAATAACCCCACAGGCTAACTGTATCCAAGGATAAAACAACAAACATTGAGCAGTTTAACTGTTAGCTGTTATCTCTCATCTGGAATTGGCACCGGGAAGTTGCAGTTCTAGGCATCCCAGGCAAAATGTGTGTGTGTGGTGGAATAGAACAGAACCAATTCAGCCCCCAGGCTTTCTAGAAACTTCACCACCAAAGACCCAGGCCAGGGATACGGAGGAGCCACAGAGAAGCTTCCAGGGGCCTGGCTAGAGGATGCTCTCTCCCCAGAGCTCCTACTCAAGCTCCCTCCAAGAAAGAGTTCGACCCAGTGCCTTCCTCTCCTTTGGGCTTTTTGAGGACATTTCAGCTTGGATGGCCATTTCCTGTTGCTGACTTTCATTAAGGCTGGCTTGGGCACATGGGAGCTGTTCCACGAGTGGACACAGGACTTCCGAAGTGCCAAGGAACTCAGAAACGGAGGAAGCTTGCAGGGCCACAGGGCTGCGGGGCTCCACCTTCTACCCAGAGGCCATGGCCCCAGCAGCTTTGGGGGGAAAGCCCGCACAGGCCAGGCGATCACCTGACCAGGACTGGCATCAGAAACCAATGAGTCAAGGGCTACTCCCTTTGGGGTGGGGTGTGTCTGCGCCTCTGAGGAAGAACTTCCAGCCAGAAGCCTAATCACAACTCTCAGGTCGGGTACTCTGTCGCCAGGAGTGGCAGAGGACAAGGCACTTTCTAGGACGACAAACTGGGAACAGCCCCTTCGTACCTGCACACTTTAGTGAAGGCTGCAAGTCAGCACTCTCTGATTGCAGTGCCTGAGGAAAGAAGCTAGGTGGGGACAGTGGGGGAGTCTGTAGGAAACCAGGGAGCAGGCCTCTCAAAAACATTCCCTCACCCGTCTTGGGGAGAATTCCCCAAGTTTTTGAGTGAGGGGGCGCTCAGGGAACTTGCTCTGTTAGGGATGACCACTTGTGTTCTCTTGACCCAAGGAGAAGGGGCCACTTCAAAGAAGGAAAGGGAAATGGGACAAGAAGGAAAAGGCTTGGCTAAAGGTCAGCTGGACTGGCTGCTAAACAAACGCTTTCACGCTAAGCATGGCTTGTTGGGCCTAATCAGCGCTGGCCTGCCAAAGTGAGAGGCTCCTTGAGGCAAGGCCTTCTTCAGTGGCTCAGATCTTGCAGCTTGGAGCCAACCTTTCTGCAGTCTGCGGACCCCAGAGAAAACTCTGGGAAACTCAAGTTTCTTACCCCTTAAGAAATACTCTACAGGTGGAGGAAAACCAATGCACAAGCAACCGCAGAACTTGAGGAGGAAGGGTTTAACAACACAACACCAACCGGACGCCCAACGGCCTTTGGGGTGGTCAGGTGGCACCGCAGCCCTCCGCACTGTCTTCCACTCGGCATCAGGCCGAGACCAGCGTCCGCCCTGACCGAAGGCCACAAGACCACCGCCGGAATGAGGAGAAAACCAGGTGTCTTACCGCAATGAGGGCCGAGTTCCTCTGGTCCCCTGGGGTGGAAGCCGGTGGCTGTTGCTGCTGCTCGCCGTCGATCCCACCACTGCCACCACTGCTGCTACTGCTCCGCAGGTGCTGCTGGTGGTGATGATGATAGTCCGGCGGGGGCGCTGGGGCCGCGGGCGCTGCCGTCTGGGAGGCCGTCGGAGGGGCGGCGGGCGCCGGCGGAGGGGCTGTCGCGGTGGCAGTGGAGGCAGTGGCCTTGGTGTGCTTGCCGGCCTTCCTGGCCCCCTGGCCGTGCTGGACGAGGCTCAGGAGCTGCAAGGTACTCTCTCTTTCCCGGTCCGAGCTCTCGGCCCTACCCCGTTCGTAGCGTCCTTCACAGCTCAGGTGGTGCTGGCGGCAGACGGCGATGCGAGCTCGAAGGCGCTCCACGATGGCACTGTGCACTCTCGGGGTGACCGAGCCCCCTCCAAGGAGCCCCGCCCCGGGGGCCCCCCCTAGCCCTCCCGTGGGGGCCTGCGGGGGCGCTGTGTCCCCCATCTTACTGGACACAATGATTGCTGCCCGTGGGATGGTGAGGTGGTGGGAGGCTATAGCCGGTTAGCACAGGCAAATCTGCTTTTGACAATGTGCGCTCAGAGCTCAGGACCACATGAATAGAGGTCTTCAGAGGCTGGGGGCGGTGTGGGGGGGGGTGCGTAGTGGAGAAGGTATGGGGGAGGGGAGTGAGTAAAAAGAGGGTGAGGAGGAAGAACAGAAACCAATGGCAGAGGATAAGTTGGAAACAAACCCTGATCAACTTGCTCTAATTGTATTTGACAGCTCTGGAGAAGTTGGAGAGAGTTAGTGGGGATTCCCCACGCCCCCCCCCCCTACTCACCAAGCTGACAAGAGCCACTAGGTACTTTGTAAACACACGATCTGGGGGTTAGAGCAAGAATTCAGGGATTGTCAAGCAAGAGACAGGAACAGACAGCAAAGGGAATTGTGAGAGGTATTAATAGAGAGCTGGACTCCCCCCCTCACCTAGTTGTTTCCGAAGATTCTTTTATGGGGATGTTTCTGCAGAGGAACCCATATCTACCATGGTCTCTGTAACCCACGGCCTTTACTTTTCCTCAATTTTTTTTTTTAAAGTGCTGTTTCAGAAGCTTTTTGAAGTCAATGTTCAAAACGTACAAAAATCAAACAGAGACTGTCTTTTGGCTTTTAATTTTTCCTCCCTTTCCCTTTGCTCCGGTGTTTTCTCCTCTTTGGGGGTGCTGTAGGATGTGGTCTTCTCCCCAAAGAGGGAGACAGCTTTTCAATTGTTAATGTCAGTAATTGGACTTCTGGACCATGCTTTTTTCTTCAGCTAATCCAATCACCGGTAAAATCCTCATTCCCTCTAAGGTTTCCCAGCCTTAAATGAAAGCAGTCTGAAGTCACTAGCCACTGAGAGAGAGATCCTTCAACACATTTTTTTTTTTTTTTCCTTCTTCTTTCCCGCTTACGTTTCTAGTCCTCACCCCCGGCTCGATTCTAATACAGTATCAAGAGAGACAAACTCTTCCGAGAGTAATTTACAAACGATGGTCAAACTTACAAACTTCCAGCAAATTGCACCGAGTCATGTCCAGCCACTTTTCTGTCCACTTTTGTACATTCCATCCCCGGCCAGTGGATCTGAGGGTCTGGACTCGCAATAAGCAATGTGGTTCTATCTCTTGGATTGCTCCGCTTTTAGAGATGGAAAAGAAAGTAGCCGGTCTTTTCCTTTCTCTTTTCCCCGTCTGTTGTTCGCCGCTGGGCTGACACTGGCTCCGCCGCTCGGAGTCACGGCGATACACAGGCTTTCATTGTGCTCCGATAGGAGAGGGAGAGAAAGAGAGAGAGTGAGACAGAGGGAGAAAGAGAGAGCCAGCGAGCTGCAGGGGGGTGGGGGGCGGAGGGCGGGGGAGCGCTCGCCCGAGGCTCCCTGGTGGAAGGCGGGTGCCACTGCACAGGCGAGCGAGGCGGCCGGCGCGGGGAAAGGGGAACGCAGAGGGCCTCCCAGCGGCAAGAAGTGGAGGATCCCGAAGCCTGCGCATCTCGGCGTCGGCGCGCGCAGCTCGCACTCCGGCTCGGCTCGGGCAGGAGGGCGGGACATTGGGGAAATTCCCCAACCTCTACCCGACTACTTCACCAGCCCGAAATGGTGCAGAAATTCCCGGCCAGGGGATGTATTTTCCCTGCCAGACCTCCGTTACGCTTCCCCCTCTCCACCCACCGAGGATATCACTTTCATTTTTCAGTATGTTGTCAATGACACCCCTGAGCACTCTAGCGAGAGTTGGGTGAACACGGAGGAAATGTTCCTGGGTGTCAGAAAGGGAGGCGTAGGGTGTGTGCGTATTGGGAGAAACGGAGGAGGGGGTGCAGAGAAGAAATTAACATCGTTAGGTCCTCAAGGGCAGGCGAAGTCTGTCTACCTGCTGGCCTGTTTTGTCTGTCTCTGGTTAAGCCAATCTGGGTGATCACAAGCAAATCAGTAAAAATAACTAAAATATTCTACCACGATGAAATTACAAATAACAGTTCTCAGAAAGAAAAAAAACAACAAAGATTTTTCTGAAAATACAAGATTCCCTATGACAAACCTAATGCAAGATCTGGGGCCTTCACGGTAGTCTGTTCACATATACAACGAGGACAATCATGCAGAAGTCCAGTTTCAAGTTCACTAACACAAAACAAATAGATCTCTGACACACATTGTTGTCTCATCTTCAGATAATCCTACCTTTAAGCTCTCAAAATGCATGTTGGATTCTGCCGATTACCAATTATGGAGGATAAACTAAAGTGAGCACAATATTGTTCTAGTCAGGACCATATAGTCTGTTATGCTCATTTGGAAGTCATTTGGATTTGAGGTGTCAAGCAATGGGGCTTTAATTTAAACCACCTCTGGCATCTCAGTTACAAGGTCCTGCTTCAAACTGAGCTGTGGACAGAAATGAGTAAGATCAGTGCAAACATTTTAAGACTGGATTTATCTACAGTTTAGTTCTCAATAGGCTGGCCTACATTAGTTCATTTTATTTTCACGAATTCTAGAATGTTATTTTGGAATTTGGGACAAGTGCATTCTGATGGAATGTAACTTTTAACTTTTCATTGGAACATACTGCTGTCTGTCCCTTCCAAGGCTAAGTTCCTCATCATTCATGGAGAAAGGCAGAAATATCTTTTTTAGGTATGCAAATCTGAAAGGAGAACTCTCTCATCAAGTGTCATTAAAAAGTGAAGGAGTTCTGATCATTTTAGACTTGGTTTTTAAAAAGGTGTATTCATTAGACATTATCTTCTGTTACTATCAGCACTTTATATTCAGCAATCATACTTGATAAAAGAGAAAAACTTTAATAAATGTAAACACTGTTCACGCTACAGTTCTGCAGTAGCATGGATTTTGATAAATAACAGAGTTTTTGGTCAAAGCTGCTATTACTCAATGATATAAACTTTTATTTCTAAGCTAGACAAGGACACACCTTAAAAACTTGTCCAGCAACAATTTAATAAATTTTCCTACTATATTCTAGTGATGTAGGACACTCCTTTACAGTCTTTTGTACACATTTGCCCTTTACAGCCATTTAAATTCAAGCTGACATCATTATCATCCACCTCCTCATTTCCATTCACATCATTACTATTTATTTAGTCACTGTTTCAGGCACAGTACTTTGCATATCTCCCTCCAATCCACCAACAATCCTGAGGGAGAGGAATTATTAACCCTTTATAAATGAGGAAACTGAGGCTTATTGAAAATAAACTATTTAAACTAACTAGGAAGTAACAGATCAGGACTCGAACTCAAGCCTGATTTCAAACCTATCCTTTCTTAACCACTGGACTTGCTGCTTCAGTATCAAGGGTGAAAAGAGTTACAGGGAAACCAGACTATACCCAGAATAGCTCAAGGGCTGCAATTACACCTCAATCAACATGCTGGAGTCTAAGCAAGTCCTATAATACCTCCAAGAAATGAGTAGTGAATAGAACTACTCATTTGAGTATGAGAGCAGACAAGTGAGAAAATATGCTCAATTATATCCAGCTGCCAATAAAATAAACATTTTTTTCCTTGTCTTCCCCTTTTATGGAACTGTTCCCTGTTATATCTCTAAAGCTTCTGTGAGGGCCCTATGAATTTTTTTTTAAAGCATTAGTTCCTTTTTATTTGTCCATCTGTCTTCCTCATCATCTTTACTGTTCATAGCTACCTAACATAAAGCATTTAATGCTATAGTGATAAATGTCAAGATCTCAAAACTTCATAGGTATGTGAGACTTGTAAGCTTACAAACCATTTTTTGTTATATAGAATCAGTGATATTATCAATGATGATGATGATAAAATAATACAGTATGTCATAATACCTACTAGAGTTAATTCTAATTTTTCAACATTCTGTTTTCTTCTCGACTACTTGCTTTTGGCCCCCTGATCCATGCTAATTTTCATTTCCTGACAGCCTGTCTCTTTGCACTTCTTTTGGTGTAATCATGTACAAAAGTCTCTTGTACTCTCCAAACACCTACTGAAGAAGCTTGCTTGGTTGCAGTGACCTCAGACATCAGCAAAACTACTTATCAGCATTTCCTGAGCAACAGTCAGAATACTGTTCTAACAAGAAAAATGTTTCAAGTCAACAAGAGGCATGACCTAGGAACTGAGTCAGCTGCCATTAAAAGTCCTTAAAGTCATTAGTGCTTTCATTTTTATAAATTAAGTGAATGCTATTTATAAGAATAGATAAAATATTTTTAACTTTCAGTTGGTACGTTCACTCTTCAGTTGGTTCAAACTTGTCTGTAGTGTCACATACAAGAAATGATGCTCCCAGAGTCTTCACAGATACTTTAGAGATCATTCTTTTGTTTTCCTTGGACTTCTTTTTTGACAAATCATTCATGATCTTCACCCTTCCCAATTGGCCATCACTTTTCCTATACTCTGCCCTATATCTTTTTGGACACCATATCTTCAACTTTCAACTGCAACTTCATATAGCTAATGATTATTTCCATATAACAGACAAATAAGAATAGAGATGCATGATTAAAAATTTCCATTTCATACTTTTTAAAAAGGTATGCACTCTTCACATGAAAAGTCAGCATCAGCATTCTCACAACTTTGTAAGTTCTACCTGTTTTGTTTACAATCATAATAGGGATAATATTGGAAAATTAATTGTAGAAAATATTAAATCTCTATGTAAGGACTTAATAAAATGAAACTTTTAATGTATATAATGAAGACCATTCCATGAACTACATAATAGATGAAGTGAGGTTCAACTTGACACTTGAAGAAACAAGGATCTGAAATTCACAAGGAACTAGACCCTACTAGAACAGCATTTTTAAGAATTAAAGATACAGAATACCCAGGGTCCATTTGTTCACTCTGAAACCATTTTACTTTATTATATTAAGGGAAAATTTAGAAGTGCAATTTAGAAGCAGTGCAGATGCCAAAATGTGACTTTAAACAATTTTTGGCAGAATTTGTCTCTCTGAGATCTTCTGATCCTAATACTTATAGGGGAAGAGTAATGGATAAAAATAAATAAAATACATCTTACTCATTTACCTGTAGACAAAATTGGACAGGAAAAAGAAAGAACATTATGACCTATGCAAACACATATCATGAAATTATTCCTGAATGTGAAGGATTGGAAGACTTTGCAGGCCTGAAATATATTTGTAAGGGCTACTTTGGAAAAGGGAGAAAAACCATTCCTCTACTTGGAATGGGTAAGCTATAGTCTGATTGTGATGCCAGAGAATTTAGTTGAACATAACTGAGGCTTCTTCCATGGCCCACTGATTTAGATAATGATGGCAGTAAAAAATGTTAGTGAAGATCATTTAATATTACAAAAGGATAATAAGCAGATCTGGGCAGGAATTCAGCAATAAATACACACAGATGTTAATCTAAATAGATTTTTAAAATACATGGTTTTCTAATAAACTGACAGGACATGAACAGCTCATTCACTTGATATTCATCTGATATAAAGGCATTGTTATATAACTTTCAAATACACTTAAAGTTAGGCTTGTGTTTTCTATGTACAGTAGATAAAAGTTTTATTAGACTGCAGAGTATTGTTTCATGGAAATTAAGATGAACATGTTTCACACAAGATATTTTGCCATGAAGCTATACATAAAATATATAAATAGGTCACATGATACAGAGAAACAAGACTTGTGATCTTCACATTTACAGGAATTTACAAAATCTTCTCTGAAGGAAATGTGTTAAAATTCAAACTTCTCCTCTTTAAAGTAATCCGCCAAATTGAGATATTCTTGAAGTTGATCATATTTCTGTGTATACAATAAAAAAGCTAGTTATTTTCCTCAAAGCAGTGAAGATAAACTAGGCCTCTTCAATCGACAGACACAAATAGGAACAAGTCTATCTCATGGCAATCATGAACAAATATCTTTTAATTATAAACAGGGACTCAATTTCAAATAAGCATTTCTAATTCATAGAAAGCATTGGTAAGAGATCAAAATGAACATTATTATTAACTTCATAACTGGTAAATTATAAGTTTTCTATTATCATATTTATAGTAGAAGTGTAACAACTTCAATAACTTATTCAACAAAAATTTGTTAAACACGTAACATATACCAAATACTTTGCTAATCCGCACACATGCTAAGTTGCTTCAGACATGTCTGACTCTTTGCAGCCCTATGGACTGTAGTCCGCCAGGCTCCTCCATCCATGGGATTCTCCAGGGAAGAATGCTGGAGTGGGTTGCCATGCCCTTTCCATTGCTTTCCCTGCCTCTAAGAACAGAGTTCACCAATGACAGCCAATAACAAGGGGCATAAAGAATATGGACACTGCTATGAGGGTTCGGAAGAAAGGTTATGGTTAGCTGAGGTGACCAGGAAGAGTGGCATTTGAGCTGTCCTAGGGAAAAAGACTTGGTAGGCAACGATCTGGTGGAGAGTTTTATCTAGGAGACAGAAATCCACAAAACAGTGACAAGACAAAAAGTACAGGGTTTGACTGCAGTCTGAGGTTTTCCAGGGGATCTGAGAGAGAAGACTGAACCAAAGAGGTGGTCAGAGAATAAAAAGTATGAAAGATTAGGTTACAGAGTTTAGCAATAATGTGACAGGCAATGGAAAGCTGACAAAGGTGTTCAGTTCAGTCGCTCAGTTGTGTCCGATTCTTTGTGACCCCATGAAAGTGTTAGGGCAGGAAACTGACACAATCTGAGATGTGTGTGTGTGTGTATATATATATATATATACACACACACACACATATATGTATATATATATATTTTTTTAAGGTAAAACATCCAGTCTAGACTGGTTTGGCAGCTAGTTATGAGTCTACTGTAATAATTTAGGTAATGAAGGCCTAAATCTGAGTGACAGCAATGAAGATGGGAGAGTAAAGACCAGGGCCGGACAAGAGGAGAGAGGAGCTGGGACGGTTTGGAGATTTCAAGGTTGACAGAGTTTAAGTGCTTCCTTCCGCTGGGGAGATGAACTGACCTAACGGTTTCTTAGCTCTCCTTATGAGCTCTGCTTCTGCTTCCAATAAAACGAGAGACGGTGTTGACAGCTCTGACGTTTATGGTGATAGGGACTGAAACCTGATGTCCCTATTGACATACTTTTTTCACTTCCTGGTCTTCTGTGTTCACTACCCCATACCAACAATCCTGTCTTCCACTTCCCTGGAAATCCCACCATCAAAGGTACCCTCAAAGAAAAATCGTTTGTCAGCATTTGCCAGTGGCATATGACATTCTGTTCTTCACTTCTAATTTAGAATGAGGCATGTTTTACTATTACAGTTATTATATATTTTATCATAATTTTCTTATCATTCCTTCTTTTCTTACACTTGAGTTGCTCCTATCCTTTTAATATCGTTAGGTTAAAATCAGATCTCCTAGTTAAACTGTTAGGAGGAAGAATAAGAAGAATGAAGTCAGTCTAGTTGGCAGGTCTTTGGGAAGAAATTCTGAGAGATCCCAAGATAATGGAAGAAAAATGCTTGGAGGAAGAAGAGGCAGGTAAGGGAAAAAGCAAGGTGTGAAACACAAGCTGGGGGAGAGAAGAGGCTCACATGATAACTGAAAGCTAAGAGCAGAAAGTGCCATGTACGGGCCACTCAAGGAGCACAGAGCCCAGGTTCTAAAGATTTAGGGTCGCTGTGGCCAAGAAGAAGGCATGCATCACAGGAACACAGGCAGTGCTGCTACTCGAAGGCAAACACACTTTGATGGGGAGGCGGAGTGATGTGGAGAAATGTCAGGGCACCTGATAAATTCTGCACTTTAATCATAGCACAGAAAGTTGCCTATGGGTTTACACTGGCTAATAAACTTCTTTGGTTTCTAGGAAATATTTTGAGAATATCTATTGACAAATATTTTTAAAGTAGGAGGGCTTTCAAAAAGAGAATGAAGTTGTTTGGTATTTTATGTGAAAAAATATGCATGTTGTCCTAAATATGCACCATCCTGAAATACTTTCAATGCCCAATGCTGTGTTATTTTTTTAAGCATAGTGTGACGCTTGGCTTTCTTAAGAATCTTTTTCTTCTTGCAGGTCCCTTCTGTTGTCACAAACTTTGTTAAGCTTTCTCTAAGGTACATGATTTGGAAATGCTTTTACTTCTTTCTGTAAGAAGTTTAATGTTCTTTCCCATATATAAAATTATTATATAGTATGTACAATACAACAGTAATTTTGCTAAGCCTAGTACATAATTCTTTTAATTGGTATCCCAAAAGGTCTTTCAACTCCACTAGAGGGTTGGTAACACTTCGATGCATCAATAAAAGCACTTAAGAATTTCATGTCACTGAGGAAAACAAAGTTGGGACTTACTGGATAAGTGATGGCTCTTCCCCATGGCAAAAGAAAAAGCACAGAGAAGGATAGGGAGGAAAGAACTGTGAGTGAGTGAGAGAAGTGGAAGCAAAGTAAAAGAAACAAAGCTGAAGAGAGTAAAATGAAACTAGACGACTGAAGGGTCAAGATGTGGCGAGCAGGCAAGGAGACCCCCGGCTGGTGGTTTGTGGTGGGTGGGTAACTGTCAAAAGGGAATCCGACCTTGATGTCCTCCTCCAGCTCAGGACACCCCTGTGGGACATGCCATGTCCTAAGAAGTTCTGTTTTGTCTGTTCTCGTGTTCTTTCCCTTGGCTCATACGTTTATTCTCTAAGCTCTCTTTTTATTTTCCTGTTTTACAAATTTCCGTATGATATAAATAACCCAGGCTTTTTTTTTTTTTTAAGATTAAATATACGGTTGATCTGAGTATCAACTCCTGTCTGAGTTGATACCTGAAAATCTCCTATCTGTTCTCTCTTACACAGGCATGTAGCTGGACTTGCTTTAGAAGACTGCAATGTTAGCATCCTTGCATTCTTTCCATGTACCATAACAATTCTAAAAGCTCTGTGAGCAGACCAGAGCTTACGAGCTGCCAGCAGATCTTCGGGAATCCAGTGCACTCTTCAAAATCCCCACTTTATCCTTAATATCAAATTTAGTGATCAACAGGATATGGGGGAATCAAAATCAGTGCCGTGGCCTGAAACCTCTGCCTTCCCCTTCATCTTCAGTTACAGTGCTCACTGCTCAGTCCCATGTCCTCAGGAAGAGGATGTGGGTGTATTAGAACTGGCAGCCAAGGTCCTTTCCTCAGATTGGCACCAGGGCTTCTTCACTCTCAGGTCTCAAGAACTGTTCTAAAGATAGGAAGCAGACAAGCAGAAGTGAGTCCTAAACTTTGTCGAAGAAAATAAGGGGACTTAATATATATGTAAGGAAAACCACACATACATAAAAGTGAAAGGACAGACGTCCTTCATTAAAGGACTGTATTACTGCTGATTAAAATGTATCTGATGAGCTAAGTGAACACTGAGAACATCAGGGCACTTCTTCAGGGTACGACAATGATGAGCATGAAAGGAATGGGTGGAAGAAGAGAAAATACAAAGACAGGGAGAGAAGGAGAGGTTCTCTTTTAAAAGTCACTGTCTTCTATTCTCATAATTCATATCCTTTTGCTGATCAGTAGTAGGCTGCAGAACCTACTGAATGAAATTGTTCTTCTTTATTCACCTTACCTCCTTAATCCAGCCACTGTTTTCTGACTGATGGAAAATTCTTTCCACTGTTTCTTTAACCTCTTCATCCTCAACCTCTTCTGTCTTTGCAATGGAGCAACACTCTTGGTACAGCTCGAATTTAAAATGTTTCAGTTTATGGTAAATTCTGGTTCGCTCAGCACAAATTCTGCCAACAGTAAACACCTAAATCAAGAAATAAACATCATCTGGTATATGAAATGAATATATAGTAGTGAAAGTACAGCCTTTCTGGTTTTCAGATTTTCTTTAAAATAGAATCCATGCATTATTTTTCAAAATTTTTATACAATAATTCCTTTACCTTCTTTTATTTATACAACCAAGTTAACAAAAAACCGAGCAACTGCTATGTTTCAAGTACTGAGTTAAGCACTGGAGATACAGAAATAAAATATGTGCCTCCTATATCAGGGGAATTTACACTGCTGGGAGAAAAAAACAAGTGATTATAAAACAACGTGCCAAATGCAATGCACAAGAGGCAATCAAGGTACCAAGAAGGGACAATTAACACAATCCAGAAAAAAGAACAGTTCTAAATTAGGTGATGTGTGAACTAAGTCTTTAGAAAACAGTTAGTCAAGTTTGGGAAAGAGGATAAAGATGGCTTGTAAGGCAAAAGGACAGCCATACCCCAAAGCAAGAAAAGCATGCAAGCTACTATACATACAGTTACTGAGGTAAAAATGCCTGAATTATGATCATTTTCTATCTTATAAACCAGCAACCCCTAACATTTATGGCACTGGAAACCAGGTTCATGAAAAACATTTCCGCCCCCCAGACCTGGACAGGGGAACGATTTTGGGATAGAACTTTATTTCTATCATTATTACATCAGCTCCACCTCAGATTATCAGGCATTAGGTTCTGGAGGTTGGGAACTCCTGTTACAAACATGTAAACTCAAACAGGCTCTCATACCAATATTAAAAATAGAGCACTTTTAACCAAATATTTTTTTTTCCAAAATATTCTGCAAAGTAAAAAATAACTGTGTTTAGTTATATTTTTTATCTTAATTAATGTGTGCTAAGTCACTTGTTTCTGACCTTTTGTGACCCCATGGACTGTAACCCTCCAGGCTCCTGTCCATGGGATTAAGAATACTGGAGTGGGCTGCCATTGCCTTCTCCAGGGATCTTGCCTACCCAGGGATTGAACCTGCATCTCCTACCTCTCCTGCACTGGCAGGTGGGTTCTTTACCACTAGTGCCACCTGCAAAGCCCTAATACTGGAGTGGGTTGCCATGTCCTCCTCGAGGGGATCTCCCCAACAAAGGGATCGAACTCAGGTCTCCCACATTACAGGCAGATTCTTTACTGTCTGAACCACCAGCGAAGCCCAAGAATACTGGAGTGGGTAGCCTACCCCTTCTCCAGGGGATCTTTCCAACCAAGGAATCAAACTGGGGTCTCCTGCATTGGAGGTGGATTCTTTACCAGGTGAGCCACCAGGGAAGCCCCTTAATTAATGAGTCTGATGTAATTATAAACATTAATATTTTATTATTAGCAAACTGTAAAGATTTTTATTTCTATGTTTATGTGGACTTCTAGGATCTTATGATTAAGAATACTCTTCTTGTGAACTCAACCATCCCTTCTCTTTTAGAGTGTTTTAAATGTGTGCTTTGTTATACACACCTACAGCTAAAATTGGAAAACAGTGTCACTGCACTGACCTCATTAAATGTAACTGTACCCACATTATTTCACTCACTGTAGAAAATGCATCAGAAAGGACTTCAAATTTTATAACATGACCAATCTTATTCTCATGGAGTAACCTCAGGAAATAGACAAAGTTCCTCCTAATTTATGTTATTTGTCTTTGTGTCTACATACATGATGGGTTATGCTTTCGTGAATTCAGTAAGAGTGATATAGTTACGTTATTGACCTATGCAACTTGTACTCTATCTGGCAAAGAACTGTGCTGTTTTTCTGAAGTCACACTGTAGGGATCACACAGGTGATGAGTTAAATAAACAATACAAAAGTATATTGGCAAAAATGAATAAAAGTTAAATATGATGGTCAGTAACAGCTTTGATGCATCGTCTTGTAAAGATGGCATTTGGGATATTTTCTAACGTTTTTTAAAATTTCAAAATGCTGATGAAAAGCACATCCATATTTCTGTTTATGATTTGGGAAAATCTGTTTTTCAGATCATCAGAAACAATCAGGTATTACTGTTCATGGCTTGCTTACTGTAAGCATTGTTCCCATTGAAACATTATCATCAAACCAGTCATATAAATTACAGTTCAGTTGCCAATACCTCCCACTTTAAATAAAAAGATAATACAACAGTTGCAGTGAACTCTATGGGGAAGTTCTTTTCTACCATTCAAGTAGATGATGCAGGAGAACTCTCTTATGGCTGGTCTAGATAAGATATGGTAGAAGAATAACACAATTTTTTGTTTTTATTACATTGTATTCTGTATTTCCACAAAACAAGAATTTGTATAAAGATTTTGAGTTGGAACAAAAGGAAAGGAGAAGTGTTTAAGATTTTCTATTTTAATTTCTTTTTCCAGTATGAAACAAAACTATCTACTGAGAATCCTTTTCATTTCTAATTCCTACCCTCTTGGTGTCTACCTTACACTTAGTTTAGTGACACTGGAGGTCAATAAACCCAAAATTACCTTTAGAATATTCTCATACTATTTTTTTCCCCCAAATGTGAGCACATTTTATATGGAAGAGCCTAAATCATTGTTATTAAGGCTTCATAAAAAGCAGTAAATATACACAGTAAATGTACATAGTTGTTGCATACACTGCAAGTGGACCTCTCCTTTCACCCCTTCCCTGTTTTAGTGTATTGTTACAGCCAACTATACCTTATGAATTAATGTTTATACAACACAGCTTATACTGTAGCATTCTATTTACATGAAGTTCTAAAAACAAGTAAATCAAATCTATACTGCTAGAATAGTGTCCTTAAATGTCCAGAAATGTATTTAGACAGTACTTTTAATTAACTAATTGCATTTCTAAACATTAAGGACACTACTTGGGGGAAGTTATCTGGGGGCTCTGTGGTTAGGACTCAGTGCTTTCACTGCTAAGGGCCCAAGTTCAGTCTCTGGTTGGGGAACTAAGATCCCACAAGCCACACAGTTTAGCCAAAAGAAAAAGAAAAAAAAAAAATAGAGACGCTATTCTAACAAGATAGACAATATTTTAAAAAATTGCCAGAGAAAAAGAGAAATGGTAAGTTCTGTGATGATTATCTCAAAGCAGATAAGTTAAGTGATATAGAAATGATCCTTAATCCACTGTGTAGGGTTAGTATAGTTCTATGAACTGATAAATCTGAAGATAACTGAGTCGTCTCAGTTATCAGTGTGAACTAGGGGCCTGACATAGCCAAAGATTAATCAGAAACAAAGCTAAAAATTGTCATCAAATTTTCCTAAAGCAGAAGATGGTGACTGCAAAGCAACAGAAATAATCTGATCTGTAATTTATTAGACATAACATGTAGAAATGTAAATCAACACTGTTTAACAAACTAAAGCAAGGAAATACAATGAAACATGCATTATGCACATTTTAAACATGTTTTTAACACTGTGGGTAGCTTTTTGAGGTATTCCTTTAGGCCCTCATATACAGAGAAGCAACCAGTTACTTAAGGAAATTAAAGTATGGAGAAGAAAGAGAAAAGATCTTCAAGGAATGAGGGATGGTAAGAAGTCTATTGTCTATTTCCAGGTCTCTAAGAACACTGGGCTTCCCTGGTGGCACAGACGTAAAGAATCTGCCCACAATGCAGGAGACCTGGGTTCAATCTCTGGGTTGGGAAGATCCCCTGGAGGAGGGCATGGAAACCCACTCCAGCATTCTTGCCTGGAGAATCCCATGGACAGAGGTGCCTGGCGGGCTACAGTCCACGGGGTCACAAAGAGTCAGACACGACTAACAAAGCACAGCTAAAAACATTAAGTGCAACAAGCTGAGTTAAGGGATTCTATTCCCTCTCAGCCTGTTCTTTGCATGGATGCATTACACGTGGTTAGGCTTCCTTTGGTGGCTCAGATGGTAAGAATCTGCCTGAGTGCAGGAGAACTGGGTTCAATCCATGGGTTGGGAAGATCCTCTGAAGAAGGGAATGGCTAACCCACTCCAGTATTCTTGCCTGGAGGATTCCATGGACAGAGAAGCCATCCAGTCCACGGGGTCGCAAAGAGTCGGAGTCAGTTGAATGACTAACACTTTCACTTTTCACCTTTTTTATTACACATGGCCATCTGCCTGAAACTTAATGCCTCTTCTCACTGGATCTTAAGTGTCTTGAGGAGTCTGGACAGACTCTGGGCAAAACTGAAAAACTTGTTAGTCCTCCTAACTGCCTTTCAGATCTCAAGTCTCTTTCTTCCAGGTGATTTCCTTCTCCTCTAATGCCCTCAGATATCACCACAAGCTGGTGGTCCAGAGCTCTGATCTCAGTACTCTATCCAAGACTGTTGTAGCTAAAACTATAGCCACTCCTCACTATCCTCAGGGGTTGGTTCCAGGACCCTCCCTGATAGCAAAATCTACAGATGCCAGAGTTTTACATTTGGGTTTCTCTATCTGCAGATTAAACCAACCACAGGTGTAAAAATAGTATAGTTAAACCATGAACAACATAGGTTTGAACTGCATGGACCCATGTAGACATGGAGTTTTTAAAAATAAATATACAGTTGGTCCTCTGTATCAGTGGATGAGGAATCTACAGAGGGAAGTCTAGAGGAAGCTCTCAATTTTAATATTTTTTGTACTTGTAAGTGTAATCATTTTACAAAGAGTAAAAAAATAAATAGAAGTAGTCTGCATCTGCATCTTTTTTTTCCTGTCTTCACACTGCACTGTTCTGCTCTTGTCTATCAAATACTTCATATATTTAAAATATTTTCTTCTGTTTTGTCTATTCATTCAAAATTAATAGTACCTTAAATATACAGTGATGGTTCTAGGCTCTGAAACACTGCTGATGTAGTCTAAGTTGAAGCACAGTTTTCCTTCAAACCTCATTACTGGGGTGAATTTGAAAGTGTTAGTCACTCATTTGTGTCTGACTCTGTGTGGCCCTATGGACTGTAGCCCTCCAGGCTCCTCTGTCTATGGGATTCTCCAGGCAAGAATACTGGAGTGAGTTGACATGCCCTCCTCCAGGGGATTGCCCAACCCAGGGATCAAACCCTGGTCTCCCACACTGCAGGCAGACCCTTTACCATCTATAGTGAAGTGAAGTCACTCAGTCGTGTCCGACTCTTTGCAATCCCATGGACTGTAGCCTACAACGCTCCTCCATCCATGGGATTTTCCAGGCAAGAGTACTGGAGTGGGTTGCCATCTTTAATTATTTGTTTGTAGATTGTCAATTTGGTAGGTGATCTGGCCTAAAATTTCCACTGGGGTCAAATTCTCCTTGGGACTCAAAAGGGATTTCTTCTTCCTCTGGCTCAGTTACCTCCCTTTTCATCCTTATCCCCTCTTGCTCACGCCCCTCACCCTCTCCTAGTTTGGGTGATGTACACTTAGACAATATGAACTGATTTTAGCACCTGACTGAATTTGGAGTGAATCTGATGTATAACACACATTTTTACATTAAAAAATGGCACACTCTTTCCCCGTGCTCTTTTTTCTTCTCCTGGTGCTTTCTCCATTTGTGAAAAGAAGTTAGGGTTAACTGTACAGGCTTATTTAGTGAAAATTTCTGATTTTTAAGAACTAAAATGAGAGGGGGAAAAAAATACCTGTTTATCGTGTGACATGAAGTCATCTGTTTCCATGGTCCTGGTGTCATACAGCTTTCCTGATAAATGCACTGAGTATTCACAGTGGCGATACAACCCACAAGCCTGGCACAAACAGTTCTCAGAATTCTTCAATTGGATATCTACACTAGAATAATTTTCTATTCGCTCCTGAAAATAATTTCAAAATGTAATGAAAGTTTAAAGGATAAGAAAGACAACAACAAAATCAAATATAAGAGCCCAACCAAATTAAAATTAAGAATAGGAATCATAATAATATAATAAGATGTAAGAGCAAAACACACTGGTATGTCTCAGTTTAGTATTGAGCACACAGTAGGTGTTTGACAAGATATATTTAAATTTTAAAAATGAATTATAATTTAGGCTGTTAAAAGAAAAGAAACCAGATGAATAAAGAAACTAGCTTCATTTCTCTCAAACTTGTAAGTTACTACTAAGGTTTTTATTTACTTCTTATCTCTCTTATCTCTTGATGTTGTAATTAGTTAAAATAGGAAAGAATGAGCAGAAAAAAAATTCAGGATAATATAATTAAAAGATCAATTCATTTAGGTTAATAAAAATCAAGAAAAAAAAAAGATCACATTGAGTCTCCATTGCATGAATTATATTTTCCACAAAATATCCCAGAAATAATTTAATTCTCCTGTAGTTGCTTACTAAAGTACTATGAAAACAAACAAGTTTGAACCAGAATTGCTAGGTTGCCAGTATTGCTATGGCCAGTCTAATAGCTGAGTTAGCAATGAATAAACAGAGAAAATATTTGGCATTCATAAATAAGCTTTATTAAGCTGTGAAATTACTTGTGCTTGAGCAGTTTTGCTTAGGCTCTAGGCCTGTGCTAGACACTCCTATTCTAATTAGTAGTGTGGATTAGCTTACCACAATATTTGAGCTGCACACAATGAGCATATTAACAGGGTCACTAATCTGCATTCTCTATCAGCCTGACAGTAATTAAGTATCCAGCAGAGTTTCCTTTTTACATTTATAATTCACAGCAACATTGCCTTGTACTTTTTATTGTTTCTCTTATTTCATGGTACTTCATGACATGTGTCACTATAGGCTGACATTCAGAGTAAATAGGTGACTAACCATCTTCCCTTCCTGCTTCTCTGGAATTCATAGCACATACTGAGATGCAAGTTCTATCAGCTTGGCTCCCTGAGTGACTACAATTAATAGAGCACCCCTATTGACTCACAGTGAACATACAAGTGAAAAATAAAATTTTGTTTAGTTAAGCTGTTGAGGTTTTCATTGTTGGTTTACTTTGTCACATTATTTATTTCTTGCAGCATAACCTATTTTGAACAAGATTGTACTGAATTAATTATCTATGTGTCTAAATTTTTAAGCTAATATTATCTTGTAACTTACAGTTATCATTTCAACATTGGGTTATCCAAATTCTGCATAACCTATCATAGTATGCAAAACATATTACAGCAGAATTGATGGGCTTTGAAGTCTGAGAAACCCTAAACCTAAGGTTTGTGCTTGGTTCAAACATTGGCCTGACCGATAACTAGCTGTGTAACCTTATGTTATTAAGTTTTTCTGGGTTACAATTTTCTCATTTCTAAAACAGAGGAACTAGTAGTACCTTTCTTTGGGGGTTACTCTGAAGATCAGATAAAATATTTTACTTTGCATATAAATTACCTGGCAAAATTAAATGATCAATATGCTACTTTTATTTCTATTAAAGACAATGATATATATTATACCATATCTTAAGAGCTGTGCCATGTACTTTACCTTAAAAATTAGTAAATATTTCCCTTTAAAGTGGGTAAGTATTTTCTCTATCTGAGGAAGAAACTGGAATTCATGGAAGTTAAAATCACTCAAAGTCAAAAAGAAATACATAAACTCAAGTGACTGAAAGTTATTTAGTCATGTCCAACTCTTTGTGATCCCATGGACTATCCAGTCCATGGAATTCTCTAGGTCAGAATACTGGAGTGGGTAGCATTTCCCTTCTCCAGGGGATCTTCCCAACCCAGGGATCGAACCCAGGTCTCCCACATTGCAAGCAGATTCTTTACCAGCTAAGCTACCAGGGAAGCCCCCTAAACTCAATCTATCCTCCAAACTGAAGTCTTCTCTTTTTTTTCTTTTGTAATCCCATAACTGTTCCTTAAACCTAAACCATCTGTAGCTAATTTATCTTCAAGTAATACAAGGCTGAACAGGCATTGCTGCTGCTGCTGCTAAGTCACTTCAGTCGTGTCCGACTCTGTGCAACCCCACAGACGGCAGCCCACCAGGCTCCCCCATCCCTGGGATTCTCCAGGCAAGAACACTGGTATGGGTTGCCATTTCCTTCTCCAATGCATAGCAGCAGCAGGCATTGGATGAAGCCAAATCTCCTGACACAAAACGAGGTAGAGTAGCTAATGATTTAGGTGCTAGAAAGACTGACTATATGGAATTTGAACTTCTACTATCTTGCCTTTTTCTTCTTGCTAATTATTAAAAGATAAAAAGTTAGAAGTAGGGAGGAAAAAAAATCTTGTACATCATACAGGACATCCTCTACTATTAGCGATCATAAAATAGAAATCTAGGGGGATAACATGGAATCAATTAGATCTTATAAATTAAAAAGAATCTTCTCCCAAATTGGTAGAATTACAAAATCTTAAGGTGGAGAAGGAGGTCAAAGACCACGTAGGTCAGGGCTTCTCTATTATGGGAACCAATATCCTAGAAGATAATAATAGGTATTTTATGAAAAGAAGCCTCATAGTATAACACAAATTTGGAAAGTATTATATTCTATATTGTGTTCTTGACGATTTACAATATAAATTCACACATAATGCTTCTTGAATAGCCCTCTAGCAGTTAAGTTAAACCTACTGTTTCTCAACCTTCTTTAACAATGGAGCTCTTTTTTACTGCAACAGTTAACATCCTGTGAGACAATTTCCTCATTTTACCAGATGGGTTAAGCCCTAGAGATGTTTTAAAATTATCATTTATAACTGCTTAATTATTGGATAGATATAACAAGTGGGAATGATTAAAACAATTATAGCCTTAGAAGAGACAAGAAACAAGCTGATTATCTAACAAAGAAAAATGCTAATAATTTAGAAGATTAATTAAAGAAGTGTGACTGGTTACTGAAATTCCAAGAAGACTGTCACTCCTATCCTACCCCACCCTCAACCAGAGATTCAAAAACAAATAAAACTGTATACCTTGTATTTCTCTTTCCAACGACTTCTAGAGACTAAATTCTCTAGACGAGGCTGAACAAAGCGGTTATCCAAATAATAAAGAGAAGTCAACATATCTTGTGCATACGATTTCTGCCTGGTGCCATCTGTTCAGGGGAACAATCACAACAACAACAAAAACAATCACTTTGCCCTTATAAAATATTTAAATAATGGAACAGTTAAAGATTTCTTCCCATAGCTTTAAGCAGATACTTGGTTGGTTGATTAGAAACATTTTAAATAAAAAAAAAAAAACCAGTAAGGTTAAAGAAAATCATTCCATTAGAGTATTAGGGAATGGAAGAAACCACTCAGGCCCTCTAATTGTTCCCTGAACACCTCAAACTTATTCTTTCCTAAGGGTCTTTACACTTGCTGTGCTCTCTGCTAGATTCATGCGTTGCTTCCTCCCTCATTTCATTCAGGTTTCTGTTCAGAAGATTTCTGTTCAGAAGATAACACTTGGGGGACCTTTTTGAGCAATCTAACACAGACTTTTCTGTCCCATATACTCTTGGTCTCCTTATCCTGTTTTATAATTTTTCAAGAATGAATCCCTAGCTGACATGATATTATATCTTTGTTTACTTATTGTCTGTCTCTCCCAATAGACTTTAAGCAACACAAGGGCAAGATTCGTCTATGTCATATAGTTATTGCCATATTCTTGCAGTTTTTCTCAAATAATGCCTGGCCCTTAGTAGACACTCAATGGATATTTGTTCAATACAGTTTGAATGAAATCTTGCTTTGGCATGTAGGTAGATATTCAGCATTATTTAGTCTTTATTAAGAGGTAGATTCTGAGCTAGATGCAAGGGGTATGTATATAGCAAGTATGGTTCTTTGCACACTCTTAAAGAAGGGAGGAAGGCAAAAATACAGGTTCAATACATTTGAGAAGTGCATATGTATCAGTGCCACCACACTCAGGATAACAGCATAGATGAGGGAATGAGAAATATTACTTAAGTTCACAGATAACTTTCTTAGTGGAAATTACTTTACACTCACTTAGAAAATCTAGAGTAGAAAGGGATTATATTCTAATGAGAAACAGCAAGGCACAAAAGCATAAAAAAGCATATAACATTTGGTGAAATTAAAGGAGCTTAAAGCTTAGGCTGGGACAATGCATGGGTGTTGAGTTACTCTATTGCTTTATTAATATATGCCCTATATCCTCAAGTTCACTGTGAACTCTCAAAGGAGAGAGAAAATATTCTTTTTGTACTTTCACATATCACAAATAATAAACAAGTGTGTGATGTGAATGGACTTTTGGTATAGTTGATCCTAGAGGGAACAACTGGAGGGCCTTAAGATTGGGTCTCCTTGGTTTTATTTAATATACACATACACATGAACAATGAGATTGCTTAAAAATTGGGAAAAAAACCCGATTGCTCCATTTATATTATTAACTTACCATATAATGTTCCCAGAAAAGATTCATCTAGAGCATTGATCAGAAGAGCCTTCACAACTCTTTCAAAGTGAGTATAGTGGTCACCTAAAGAATATGAAATTAATTTAAAATAAATATTAGAATCTGGCAGACAAAAAAGTTATTTGAATACAATAAGTTCCTTTCTCCAAGGCTAAAAAATTAATGCTATAAACTGAAATTGCTTAATTATTCTAATTTTCTAGCTGGCTCAGTGACTTGTCCAGTCACCGAGAAAATCTCCATTTTCCAGATTTACTGACTTCTAACGCAGTTTCAAGTTATTTCAAATCATCTTCACTTTCCAAACTTATTAAGGTAAAACTGTTTAGGAAATATTAAGATATTTTATGGAAAAAATCAAATTTATCCCCTATGCACTCAAATTTAATTATCAACTTGACAATTACAGCAAGGAAGAAAACCTCTAAAGGTAGATTGCTCAGTATGTGAATGAACTCCTCTCTTATTCCTTATCTCTAAAACATGTTACATATGAAATTGTTCAGGAAATTGCTACCCTAGCCAGAACCACAATGGCTATAAAAACTCAATATCCTTTCTGATGCCACAGATTTAGGATTTTCCACATCAATTAAGAAAAGTTATGTCTCCTCTTTTTCGTGCCAAATATAAAAGCCTACTTTCCCACTAACTCAGTTTGGTCCATGGAATCATCTCCTGTGGTGGGTCAGGCAAAATGATAAGAGAAGGTTCCTATTGTTTCCCATTTCTCTTGGGTCAAGGTTTACTATGGCTGTGGAAATGTTCTCTGTCAAACACGACCCCTTCCTTGATCCAAGCTGTCATCAAAGAACACCTGTCCCTGCTCTGGGCATTGTGAAGACATTAACAACTGCCTGAGTGTTTCCAGAAAAGTAGATGCTCAACAAGGGTTAGAGCAAATAAAACCGATCAATAGTATTAACATCCATGAGTGATTTTGACTTAGATTTCAGTTGAAATAAAACAAAGATGAAATTTAACATGAAGAAATCTTTTAATTTACATTTTAGTTACTAAAAGTGTTGTATAAATCTTAGACTCCAGGGAAACTTTTACTATGCAACCATCTTTAAGAAAACACCTGCTGATGGACATCTAGGTTGCTTCCATGTCTTGGCTATTATAAACAGTGCTGCGATTAACAGTGAGGTGCTAGAGTGCCCAAAATAAAGCAGTAATAAAACTACTGAACAATAGCATATATTTGCACTGGGGACCTTAGGCTTTAAAGACCTATGATTAATTGAAAATTTCAAAAAAACCTAACAATAGCCATTTATGAATACAGTTGAAAAATGAAATAATAGCTTAAGAGAATTCAATTTCGACTAGACTTTCATCCACCTTTGGATATAAAAGTATATTGTTGGTACACGCTTGATTTATGAATGTTAAAATGCATTTAAATTCTGTCTAGCACTTTCCACAGAGAAGGCAATGGCACCCCACTCCAGTACTCTTGTCTGGAAAATCCCAGGGATGGAGGAGCCTGGTAGGCTGCAGTCCATGGGGTCGCTGAGGGTCGGACATGACCAAGCGACTTCACTTTCACTTTTCACTTTCATGCATTGGAGAAAGAAATGGCAACCCACTCCAGTGTTCTTGCCTGGAGAATCCCAGGGACGGGGGAGCCTGGTGGGCTGCCGTCTATGGGGTCGCCCAGAGTCGGACATGACTGAAGTGACTTAGCAGCAGCAGCACTTCCCAAACTGAATTAGGTGAAAACTGTTCTGGAAATACTGTTGTGTTGAGAAAAAAAAATCAAATGGACCCTCCTTCACATGCATTTAAGTATCAAAAAATTGAAACAGAATATATAATTTTTATTCCACTGAATTTACCAGTCTTAAACATGCTAATGCCCAGTGTTACTCACCTGTTACAGAGTTTGAATAACTGATGCTCTATTTCAGAGATAGTGCTAATAGTGTTTAAGATTGGGAGTGAAACAAAAGGGCAGAGAATCAGAATCATCTGAAGAGTTCTTCTCCTAAACACAGCACGCCTTTCCTACTAATGTGTGTCAGAATCTCCTTCACAAGAGTCAGGAAGAGGGCCTTGATTTCACTGTGCTTGAATGGATGGTAGGTGGTGTTGGAATTATGCTCTTGGCATAATTTTTTCTCAAGTTGAAATAAAAATATTACTGAGCAGGTAAAGGCCAGGCAACATTTTATGCACTTGCATACATTGCTTTATTTCTGACAACAAACCTACAAAGTACTATCAATACTCTGTTTATTTCTCATTGAGGAAACAGAGAGAGAAAGAAAAACTTCCCAAAGATGACAGAACCAGTAAATGTTGGAACCAAGGTTGGAACAGACAACCTGACTTTCGATTTTATGTTACAATCCCCTACAAAGATGGTGTTTTGCATGGTAGTTAGATTTGATCCTTTCATACTTCAGAACATGTAATTTTAGTGTTGGATGGGGAAATTGAAGAAAATAAAATTCAAATCCTGTATTTTAGGATTAATCCTTTATCTTAGGACACTCATGATGATGAAGTAACTTATCCAAGCTTACACAACTAGATAGAAGCAGAGTCAAATCCTGACCTCCTCCAGAGCTTTTCTCATCATTTTAATCCCTATATTGGATGGGCTTCTATAGGATACCCCAGAAATAGTTTAAAACTTTCCTCCTTGATTATAAAAAAATTAAAAAAGATGCAGGAGAAAACCAATAATATTCATGTTTAGGCATCTTTATTTTTAGAAGGTAATCAACTCCCCCATATTCAATCATCAGACAGTTTAATCATTCTGTTGATTTTCTGTGCATCCTTTATCATGCATTTCACATATATGCTAACATTTTGTTTAGCATGTGACCTTCCCACTACTGATCTGGTTTTCTCACGTCAGTACTACATTCCTTTATTTATTGAAATTTTATAATTATTTTTATATCTGGTGGGGGCAAGTCCTTCTACTTCATTTTGTGCTTTGAAAATGTTATTTATTCTCATACATTTATTCTTCCAAGCAAACTTTAAGACTGTGTTCACAAAGCTGAATGAAGAATTTCAGAAGATATATCTTCTTGTGTAACTTATTAATACCTCCCATAAACATTCTTATCTCTCCTTTTACTGACATTTCCTATTCTATTCCACAGTAAACTTTATTCCTGTACCTATAAAGCTATGCTTTTCTTCTTAAGATTAGGCCTAGTAACTATTTTGTTCACTAGTGTAAATGGAATTTTCCCACATTGTATCTTCTAAATAATTTACAGTATATAAGAAAACTATTGAGTTTTACGCATTTATTGTGCATTAGTCATTCTTGAGGCCTTTTTCTAAGGAACATGAGCTTCCTGGAAAATCGCAGAGCTGGAGAGATACTGTTTGCAAATTCCTGGGCACTGAACGCTTTCTCCCTTAACCCTGAGGAGGATGTGGTCTTGCTAGTGCTAAGTTTATTTCCAGAACCAAGAGAGGTTTATAAGTATTCTGTTTGGTAGAGGCACATGCATTGTTGGTCTACTTTCATGTCAAATGGAGATATAAGTCCAGTGTAAAAGGGCAGGCGCAGAGCAATAAAAGGAACCCTTTTTCTATTCTAACAGGTATCCCCCTATTTAGGAAAATATGGAAATAGATGCTGTATCCACTCCTTCTCTCAATATATTCACATCCTTTCTCTTTTCTATCTTTGGTTAAGTAAGTCAGAAACTGATAGCTTGTATATATAGTCATATTATGTTCAGTAATAAATGTCTTTTCCTTTTCCATAGTTGTATTTCTTGTTTTACTTTTGTGTCTGTTGCATTGTTGAAAACATCTAGAACAAAGTAGGAAATATTGTCTTGTTCTTTAAAGAGAATATCTTTAGAGCTTCATTACAATGTTGGATTTTTGGCTAAAATATTCTTTGTTATGTAAAGGACACATGTTCATACTATTTTTAAGACTTAAAAAATTAGGTGTGGGCACTGAATTTTATCAAGTACATTTTTAGAATCTATTGAAATTTTTTTTTTCTCTTTTGATATATGTAACACATTAATATGGCACCTAATATTATGCCATTTTTATAGCTCTAATGGTTAGAGAACTTTTTCTTTAAACTCTTGTAGATATTCCTTCATATGCCTATTTGAAAATCTTTTTCATCAGCTTAGGATGTGAGCCTCTTTAATCTGCCACAAACAGGTGCATTTGGCAACTCAAGTTATATTTTCTTCTATCATACCTTTGAATTCACATCTGCATGTCTTTATATATCCAAAAACAAGGTAAGCCTTTCAGTACATTCAGATTTCCTTTTACATATCTCACTAAGGTTATATAACTTTCTTTCTTTAGATTTCCATGTGTTATGTATTTTTCCCAGCTAAGAATTCATGAAATAGTGTCTTCATTTCTATTCTTTTATGTTATCTTCTCTGCAGAAATATTTTTTCTCTTTACACCAGAAACTTCTTGGGTTTAGCCTACATATTGTTGATGAGATTTCTAAGCTGCTAACTTGGCTCTCTATTGCTTCCAATATATACTTCATTTCTGATTTTATATTTTTCATTTTCTGGCAGCTTATCTTTAACTACTTCTCTTTCACCTCAAATTGTTCTCTCCTTATGATTTCCTATTTCTTTTCCTTAAGATTGCAAGGCAAATGCTTTGTACAATTTTCTTACGTTTCCTTTAATGAAACATTTTTTCATGAGCATTTTCTTCACTTGGGTCTTCAGGGTAACATAACCTTTCCTTTGTGCCATATGATTTTACAGGTACTTTTTATTTATCTTAGAACAAGAGGAGTTCTCCAGAGGAGAGGATTTAATATTTAACATAAATGGTTGTGAGATTGTTCTTACTCCTACACAGTGTACTGATAGAATGATTCTGCTTAATTGCTAGGTGCACCAAGTTAATGTTCACTCACTCTAACTTCCAGTAATCTAGCCAAGTATTTTTCTACCAAGGCACTAGTAGGCTGAGATGTACTCTGATAACTACTTGGTTCTCTGTCACTGTGAACCTATGATAGAGTACCAGAAGAATAATGTAATTTTAATATCTACAAATCAGAAGGTATTCCCCTCTCTCTACCTGTGTATAAGATTGCCATGTGAACCATATAGATCTGGAATTCATTGAGCCACTGCTAGTCCATCCCTCTACTTCCTTTGGTATCTTTTCTGGGAGTTGCAGTCTCAGAATAAATATGAGTAACTAATAATAGGGATTGATGAGAAGAGGAAAATACTCTGATTATCTTTAAGTCCCTCAACCATACAGTAGGAAGGAAACTATTCTAAAGTGCTATAGGTAAACATACCTCTCAGAGCCAAATGGCAGACAGCAAGGAAGTGAGAAAATGTCCTCCTATAGTAGAACTGTTCTCTTCAAAAAGGTAAAATTGCATATGCCACTGATTGTCTCAATTGAGAACTGAATTTGGAGTTATGAAATGTCTCTCCCTTTTCTAATCTAAGTATTAATTTACAGCAACTTTTAGAACATAATCCCTTGGCATATAAAAACTACATATACTTACTATATTCATAAACGGCAGTCACTAATAAGTATTAAAAACATTAACCAAGTCATAAATTATCATCTTAAAATATGTAGCTTGTTTTTCCTCTGATGTTTTAATAAATCTGGTAATACCTAACATTTTTCTGTCTTCAGGAAGCTTCAGTTGATATGTTTAATCATCCATCCATCCAACTAAATAAGTTCCTATAATGTGTCAGCAGGTCTAATGTGTATTAGGATTACAAAGAGAAGTTGATTAACCACTTAGGTTATTTTTTGAAAGTGGGGATGGCCATTTGGATTTCTTGAGTTTTACTTTTTCACATACAATAAAATTCACTCTTTTTGGTGCATAGTTCTATGACCAAAACACCAAGTTGTTTAACCACCATGACAATCAAAAACACAAGTTCTATCACCACCCCAAAACTTCCTTATGCTCCCTCTTAATCATTTAGATTTGTACACATTGAGTCTGAGGTGTCTGAAAGACACCGTGATGAAAATGTTCAGTAAGAAGATTAAAAAATTGGGCCTTACACTATGGAGAAGTCTGTGCTGGAAATAAAAGCTTGGGAACTTCCCCAGAGATTAGGCTGAAGTTATAGGGCAGAGACTGCCTGAAGCACAAGTAAAATGAAGGCAGTGTGAGGATGGAACTGTTAGAAACATCAATATTTACATGGCAAATGGAAAAACAAGAATGCAATATTATAAAGGGGAAGACAAGAAGCTAAAAACAAAAACAAAAACCTGTGAAAATGAAAACTGTCAATGGCTAGTGGCAAAACACACAGCAACATCAGGCTAACATGAGGACCAAAGAGCATTTTGGCAACTTAAAAGTTGTCACTAATTTTAGTAAGAGCAGTTTCACTGGATTGATGGGTATAACAGTCTAAGTACAGTGCTTTGCAGTTACTGGGAAACTCTGAACAAAAAGATAAGTTTAGAATAGCAGCTAACAGAAGAACATGACAACTCAAGGGAGGAAAGGCATTAATGCGGTTACAAGTTGAGAAAAGGGAGGTTGTGAGGACAGAGTCAGAAGGAAAAGCTGCAATTAAGAACATAAAGGATATTGCATAAAAATGAGGTACATCTCCTTCTAAGGTGGAGATGCTCAGTGTTAAAAACAAGCACAGGGCTCCTTGATATTTACCCAAATGAATTGAAAACTTATGTCCATAGATAAATTTTCACACAAATATTTATAGCAGCTTTATTCATAATTGCCAAAACTTGGAAGCAACCAAAATAATCCCTCAACAGGTGAACAGATAAAAAAAACTGTGGTACATCCATACAATGTATTATTACTCAGTGATAAAGGGAAATGAGCTATCATGCACTTAAGACATGGAGGAAATTTAAATGCATTATTAAGTGAAACATGCCAATCTGAAAAGGCTACATGCTGTATGATTCCCATGATAAAAACATTTTGGCAAAGGCAAAACTATGGAGACATTAAAAAGGTCAGTGATTGCTAGGGGTTCAGGGGTGGGAGGGAGGGATGACTAGGTGGAGAACAGGATAATTTTAGGAGTGAAACTGTTCTGATATTGTAATGGTGGATACCTGTTGCATCATTATACATTTCTCAAACCCACAGAATGCACAACACAAAGAGTGAGCCTAGATGCAAACTATGAACTACAGTTAATAATGTATCAATTATCAATACTGGCTCATCAACTGCACCAGATATATCAAGATAATGCAAGATGTTAATAAGAGGGCAACTGTGTGTGATGGGTTATCTAGAAACTCTCTGTACTTGTCCACTCAACTTTTCAGTAAATCTAAAACTTCCCTTAAAAAACCAAAGGTAAGCATAAAAGTGTAGGATAGAGAAGAGAGTTAAGATACTTTCCATGTGCTGGACTTTTATTTGGAGTGGCTATGAGTGGGTGGTTGTTGGTTAGTCACTAAGTCATGACTGACTCTTTTGCAACCCCCATGGACTGTAGCCCGTCAGGCTCCTCTGTCCATGGGATTACCTAGGCAAGAATACTGGAGTGGGTTGCCATTCCCTTCTCCAAAGGATCTTCCAAACCCAGGGATCGACCTGCATCTCCTGCATTGCAGGCGGGTTCTTTACCACTGAGCCACCAGGGAAGCCCCTATGAGTAGGTATCTCTCAGTATATGTTCTATCACATCCTAGATACTAATATCCAGAATGATGGGACATATCCTAACTGACTTTCTCTGAGATTCAAATGTCCTGATGGCATGTGAACCAGTGCTTACTGATATAAGGAAAACAGTCATTAATTTTCAACATACAGATGCCTATGACTATCACTGGCATCTCTGTAACTGATTTATTTGATTTTCTTGAAATTTAATTCATACCTCAATCTACTATTTAAATCACAGTATCTAAATTGAATCATATTATACTTAACTTTAGTAAACATGCCTTTTAAATGCCTTTTGGAAATGTGCATTTTTGAAGGGGAAAAAAAAAGTTTTCATCCAACATCCTGTTTCTATCACAGTTGTAAAACATCATAAAAACAGTCTTTAAATTTATGTACAATTATAGGGATCAGAACAATAATATACACATTTAAACACACCCTAATATTTTAGGGTCCTATTGTTTATTATATGTAAATATAAATGATTCTAATTTCCTGACAGGCTTCACTGCATAACACTTCAAAAGTCCAGATAACACCAGTGGTTCTCAAAGTGTGGTCTATAGACCCCTGTAGGTCTCCAAGTCTATTTAAGGGGATTGGTGAAGTCAAAGCTGTAATATTAAGATAATTATCTGTTGTTTTTGCCATTTTGCCATTGTCACTGATGGTACAAAAGTAACTACGGATGAGGTAGCTGGCCCCTTAATATGAATCATGGCTGTGGAATCAAACTACTAGTAATCACTATAGTCATCATTGCTATGCATTCAGTAAAAAAGCTACTTTCATTTAAAATATCCTTGATGAAGCAGTAAAAATTACCATTTCTATTAAGTCATGAATCTGAGTATACCTCTTTTAAAACTAAGTTGGGAGCCTCATTTTTCAGGTTTATTTGAAATACCAAGTTTACCTAAAAGAACCATTGACCAACTATGGTTATTCAGGCATCTGCCAAATATTTTATCAAAAATGAACAAAGAGAATCTGCCATTTCAAGAACTCACAGTGTTTGTTACTGAAGGTAAAAACTGGTATTTGAGCAGAAATCAGAATTTTGAAAAACTTGTATTTGCTACTATGAGCTTGACAATTTCCCAATACCTAAAGAATTTTTTGATGATACTGGTGGTGATATTAATGAATGTGATTTTTAAAATATTATATAGTGAAATGTGTCAAAATATGGAAGATTCACTCATAGCTCAGACAGTAAAGAATTTGCCTGCCATGCAGGAGACCCAGGTTCGATTCCTGGGTTGGGAAGATCCCCTGGAGAAGGAAATGGCAACCCACTCCAGTACTCTTGCCTGGAGAATCCCATGGACAGAGGAGCCTGGTGGGCTACAGTCCATGGTGTTGCAAGAGTCAGACACGACTGAGTGACTAAAGAGAGAGAGAGAGAGAGAGAGAGAATCAGTATATAGACTTCCCTCGTGGCTCAGACGGTAAAGCACCTGCCTATAATGCAGGAGACCCGGGTTTAATCCCTGCATCGGGAAGATCCTCTGGAGAAGGAAATGGCAACCCACTCTAGTACTCTTGGCTGGAAAATCCCATGGACGGAGGAACCTGGCAAGCTACAGTCCATGTAGTGCTTTGTCCAAGTCACAAAGAGTTGGACAGGACTGAGCGACTTCACTTTCACATAACCAGCAAAGCAATATTTTCCAAACAACCAATGCATGATGTTACAAAATCATGAATAGGTAAAAGATCCATTCAAATTGAAAGACGTATTAATGGAGTGAAATGTAAGTACTAAAAGTTCATTTATATGCTTTCAGACTCCAAACTGCAACTAATCTTTAAGAAACTTAAGAACAAGTTCTTTAAGAAACCTGTTGAATTTTGGTGCAGTGTCAGTGAGAATATCCACAATTATTTTGAAAATGCTTTAAAAACAACCCTCCTTTTTCCAGCTATCTACTTCTACAAAAAAAATTGCTTTCATCTAATTTAATGTCAATACAGACTGAATGCAAAAGCAGATACAAGAATCCAGCTGCCTTGTACTAGGCTAGATATTAAATATAAATGTAAAACAATGCCATTCTTCTGATTTTTTTGGAAAAGTTATTTTTTCATGAAAGTGTTATCTATATTAACATGTAATGAGCTTATCACACAAGAATTTTAAGTCATTTAATTAATAAACATATTTTAAATTTCTATTGTATTTCTACAATGGTAGATGTTGATAGATACAACACACAGAAACAAAAGCTCTTTAGGGTTCTCTATTATTTCTAAGAGTTTAAAGGGTTTTCACAAACCACTAGAATAAACTATTATTAGACAGACAAAGTTACCTGAAAATGAAACCATAGTTCCTGATCAAAGATTTAGAATATGATAGTAAAAGGCTGATTCAATACTCGACATAATATAATAATTACAATAAGTGATAAAACATCTCTTGATATTTAACTTACAAAGAGAATTCTGTTTTATTGATTTCCATTGTGATGTAGTCAACTGTTCTCCTTGTTGGCTTTTATTCTCTTCAGCACCTTCCTCATCTTGTACTACAAAGCCATCAATAATATAATGATCTCCATCTTCATCAATGATTTCATCTTCATCAAATTCATAATCATTGTCTTCTTCCTCTTCCTCCTCAACATCATTTTCATCACTGCTGGGGGAGGATTTCTTTTCAGAGTCCTAATTAAATTAAAACATATCTTTTAATAAAGTGTACCTTTAAAATTGTCACTATGGATGTGAAATTAAAAGATCAAATCTGAAACAAAAAATGATCTGTAAAAAAAAAAAAAATGATCTGTAGAAAATTTAATACTTTAAGGTTGAAAAAAATCTTGTCATGTTAGATGTTGAACTTTTGAAATTAGGAAAAAGATAACATACCCTGGTAAGTGATAAAATGTTTAAAATGGACATTAAGGTAATAAGTAGAAATAAAAAATGAAAAAAGTCAGACAAAACAAAATCTTTAAATGTTTAAAAAGAGCAAAGAATTGAGGCTCATAATAATATATTATTAATGCAATACTGCAATCAAACATGCCCAAGGATACTGGACTAAAAAATAAATTCTAGAATTATTGCAAAAGAGAAGACTCAGCACTTTAATTCTTATAAAAGTTAAATAATTTAAATAAATTTAAAAACAGTAAGAAAACCAATAAAATATCACACACCTCAAAATCTCTACTACTGTTATGTCTCTGACGAGATCTCTGTTTTGAGAGTTCCTCCAGTTTCTGCTGCTGTTCTCGCCTTCTTGTGGCTGAAGTTTTTTCAGGATTTTTTTGCTCCATCTCCACTGAAGAACATTCATCTTCGACCACTCTACGTGGACGTTTAACACCCACTTTCCTAACTAGGATATCACTGTCGTCACTCTCATCACTGTCACACATCACAGAGGAGATCCTTTTTCTCTTCCCTCGCTTGATGTGTTCTTCTTCTAAATCCTCCTCTGTTATTTGTCCAGTGTGTTTGTTGAGATCACCCTCCTCTTGACCTGAACCCTTTTCATGATCTAAGTCAATACTTCCATGTTTAGTTTTGTTCTTTTCTTCTTCATATGTTGAACTATTGTCAGTGTTAATGAGATGCTTACTACTGCTTCCTTCACCTTCAACATTAATTAATTTAAGCTCTCTTTCATTTTCTGGCTTCTTAATGCAATCAGGCCCCTTGTTACTGTCAGGATCTTCGTCACTGTCAACACTTTCATTACTGTCAACACTTTCATCACTCTCAAGCTCGTCACCACTCTCACACAACAGCAAGAGACTACTTCTTTTAGTCCGCCTCCAATCGACTCGAGATTTCTGTTCATGCCCTTGAGTTTTAGAATTTTGCCTTGTTTCATGTCTTCTAACATGTACCATTTTCACTTAAGCTTCTACAAAATAAAGTTATTAGGAATATCATAATGACAATCAGATTACAACAACGAACGCATTTATGGTACAAACTATATTTATTTGATGTTATTAAATGGTTCACAAAGGTAAAATCACATGAAGTAACTGAGTGAAGATGGAAGAATACTTATTCAACAAATAATTTATTGAACATTTATGAAAGCATCATATGAACATCTGTTCTGAATTATGCTATATATATTTTAAGGAAAGAGGGTCATACAAAATTCATGGTTTTGTTCTTCAATTATTATCCATGTGTAGAACTAAAACACTGAAACATAATAATTAAGAGAAATACAAGGTAGAATTCATTTAGTACAAAATGAGTGATAAAAAGTAACTGCAATAAAAGTGTAAAGATGCAGGAAGATCAGAACAGCAAGTATTTCACTGAAGATATGGTTGAACAGTTATGACTTGATACACCTCTGAAGAAATGATTAAATCTGAACAGAGAGAAGGAAAGAAAAAGGGATTTCAGGCAGGAAAAAATGATAAAGTCAAAATTTTGGCACTGAGAACAAACACGTTTAGTAAATAAGCATGACCAAGAAGACACGAAAAAAGGCTTTATGCTGGAAAAAAAGGGACTGATATAGAAAAGTAGGGTGGCATTACAGAACGATTCTTCCCATAAGCAAAGAAGGATTCTGAACAGAGAAATGAATTATAACACAAAAGATTAATCATATGTATGAAGAAAGTTGTAGAGTAGTAATAGACATAAAAAAAGTTAATGATGCAAAACTAAGCAATAACTTATCTACTAAGATTTCAGCCTTTATATACTTCAGTAAAATGGTAATGGCTTAAAACGTTAAAAACTAAAGGTACAACATAATCCAACAGAAAACTTATTAACAATCCAATAACACAGGTGAAAAAACAGTTGAATGGCAAAACAGAGCACAGTATCTGGAAGGAAAACAAATGCTGTAAGTTCCTGATTCAGAAAAGGGTGAAACAAAGTGAAAGTGTTAGTAACTCAGTTGTGTCCGACTTTTTGTGACCCTATGGACTACCGCCCGCCAGGCTCCTCTGTCCATGGGCTTCTCCAGGCAAGAATACTGGAGTCGGATGCCATTCCCTTCTCCAGGGGAATCTTCCCGACCCAGGGATCGAACTTGGGTCTCCTGTGTTGCAGGCCGAGTCTTTAACACTGAGCCACCAGGAGCACCATCAAAATCATCCACAAGTATAAAGGAACAATTAGAGACAACATAACTAGAAAAACAGTAACATATATATATATATATATATATATATATATATATATATATATTTATTTCTATGGCTGCTAAGGAAAAGAGAAATATGATCACAATGCAATGAGATGACCTCAAAATACTCATGTAAGAACGTACGTATTTAACTGAGTGCTATCTCCTTTAAAGAAATCACTTTTGAGGTTGTATTGTTTCAATATTTCTACCATGGCACAGATGATTTTGGAGATTTTCTAAAAACCATAGTTTCAAAAAATATGAAAATACTTACACTTTGTTTTTTTATCCCAAAGAGAGGTTTAAATATCCACTTTATTCACTTGTCCTAGTCAGAAGGGACTGTTACCAGCTTCCAGAAATAAAATCCAATTTGAAAAGATGAAGACTAACTACTATTAAAGATATTTTTTAAATGTGCTACAAACTGACAGTAATTCCAAAACTAGAATGTCACATCTTTTTTTAGCAATGGAAGTGTTACTGAACCAAGTTTATGGCTCCCCAAGATGATTACTTTTTTTTGGTGGGGGAGAGATATCACCTATTTGATTGTACAGATTCTGTTATGTTTATAAGACAATGTAACTGCTTCTATAATGGTAATGACTCATACAAAATAAGAACAACAGTTGCTAAGACTATACAAAAGAAATTATAATGTAGGCAGTCTTATGAGAGTGCTGCAAAATACATTCGGCATTGTAATAGTAATCGAACAAATCCTAGTCCATAGACCAAATATTCTGCTATTTGAAATTACAGTCAGATTGCATCTTACAGAAGATCTGTATTAATATCAGCAAAGAATAAAACTGTACTCTTTTTTTTAAAGATCTCTATATTGCTTTTCAAAGTATGGATTTTTGTACACTATAGTGCTTCAAAATATGTCCACCCAGTTTCTCTTTCAAGTTTTAAACTGTTTCTTTTTATTAAGCACTAGGTAAATTATGTAGGTTATATTTTGAAGCCATGTAGTACAAAGAAGTTGGAGAAGGCAATGGCAACCCACTCCAGTACTCTTGTCTAGAAAACCTCATGGGCAGAGGAGCCTGGTAGGCTGCAGTCCATGGGGTCAGAAAGAGTCACAGGACTGAGCAACTTCACTTGCACTTCTCCCTTTCATGCACTGGAGAAGGAAATGGCAACCCACTCCAGGGTTCTTGCCTGGAGAATCCCAGGGACAGGGGAGCCTGGTGGGCTGCTGTCTATGGGGTCACACAGAGTCGGACACAACTGAAGCGACTTAGCAGCAGCAGCAGTACAAAGAAGTATTTTTTAAGCACATATAGTTATAAATTTGCACAAGCTAACTGTATATGTACTTTTCACTGTAACAAGAAGGTAAGGCTGTTTTATAAAAATCTCTCTGAATTGGGAGAAATAATGGAAAAAAAGTTTATGAAAACCAAAGACAAATATGGCCTCAGCAGATACACTAAAGAATGTAGGAACATTAAAGTAAAAGATCATTTTTATTACTACTCAAAAGCAGTTTCATACACACTGGATGTTTATCTTACAAAACTGTACCATGTGCAAAACAGCTATTTATCATATCAAGAGGTGACTCTTGATGGCAGAAACTAAGAAAGTCACACTATACAAATACCTGTGACTGTCACAGAGTTAAACTATTAAAACACCCTTTATGTATAGCAATTTTCAGTGCATTTTCAGATATATTTTAAAGTCCTGACAATGATCCTAGAAGGAAGATATTATCTATCTTCAATTATAAAAGTCAAAGCCAAGGACGTAGATTTTAAATGACTTACCAAAGATCACACAGCTCATTAGTGACAGAACAGGGATGAGAAACCAGGTCTTCTGATTCCCAGTCCAGCGTTATACAATGACTGCTGCCAATATTATATTTGTACAAAGTAGGAAAAGTTATGCTTTCAAAAAGTCATATTGTATCTCTCATTCATGCTAAATTTTAGTTTCAGAAAATAATCATTAAAATAGTCTTAGTAAGTTTACAAACATGCTTTTTAAATTATGTAACTGAGCACATGAGTTAGGCCAGAAACTATAAATTATTTATCCAAAACGCAAAACAAGAATGTGCAACAGAGATGAAAATTTGAAGGCTTCCCTCTACCACCTTACTGACGACACTCATCACAAAATTTAAGGGATTCCCCATTGAATCCAAATGTAAAGATTCCAAAGAAAGGTAGTCTCTGGTGAGAAAAAAATTGATTTTTGAAAACTTCAGTGTTGAATATTGAGGAGGCAAACTTTATATAAACAAATAAAATTTCATTTGGCCAAGTGCCAAATTTCCAGGGCCTCTTTCCTATTTCAAAACTGCTGTTTAATGTCAATAATGTCCCAAATTCTGTCATTGAAAAAGATAATTTGATTATGGCTGGCTCTTTTTTTAAATTGTGGATACTTTTACTTTGTGAGCTGGGGAGAGAAGAAGGATGACAGAGGGAAAAGGTGAGTGAACTGAACTTGAGACAAATGAAAGGTTGATGGTAAAACATCTCTTGAGCATTAGAATTCACTCAGAAAACAGTCCAGGCAAATGGATGTAATTTCTATATAGGCTGAGTATACACTCAATTTCTTGAAATCAATATTTAAGCAAAGTTTTAATAATACCTTACCTTTTAGGCAAAGAGAAAAACAGAGGCTCCAAACAGAAAGCATTAAATAAGTGAATAAAGATGATCAGTACTATCGCATCTTTGTGCTTCATGGTTAAAATCACTTAAGATGCACATACTATCTTGTCTGCCAAAGAATGTCAGGGCGATAACCCATAAGCCTTGTGCTCTTTCTCTAGCACAGGGGTAACTAAAGGGGGTACTTTGATGCTACCTGAACTTCTCATCAGAAGAAATATCCTTTATTCTAGATTTTGAGATTATTTTATCAAAAAAAGATTCATTCTAAGAATCATCCACTTGCCCTATGAACAATGTAGGTGATAGTTTAAAAATTAAAAATTTGAAGGGCAGTGGAACTCCCACCATTACCTGAAATTCTACCAGAAGGGATGCGCCCTATCTGAAAAATATCACCCCTCCTTAAGGTTTCCTTTTGTATGACAGTTTGGACAGGAAACCGTAACAAACCAAAGCACTGAATGCATATACTATGTGCTAGCACCAATCCGGAGCTGTGGAGTTTCTCAAGAATTTAACGACATCGTCTCTGCTTCCATGGAGCTCACAATCTGATGAAAGGAACATCTAAACAAGCCAGAGTAATACATGATTTAAGGGCTACAGAATATGATTCCTTTTTTTTTTTTTTTTGGCTTTTACCGTATTGCTGGGAACAAATGTATCATAGTTCTTCCACTAAAACAGGGCAGCACTACACGACAGAAGTAGGAAAATAGCAAGAAATATATAGAAAAAGCCAATGTCCCCCACTTAGGCTCACGGTTCAGTATTCCACAATTTCGCATACAGTGAATCCTGCCAGCTAGCATCCCGGACTACTATAGCATTCACCGAAGTCTATAACCCTGAAGACTGTCCGCTAAATAGAGCGGGGCTGAGGAAGGAACAGAGCCTCTCGGAATTAACACCAGAGCACAACACTAGATACTCTGGTTGTATCTCGTGATACAAACCTGGCTCCTCCGCGGGACACAGACGCCTGGCGCAGCAAGCCCGCCCGCCCGCCACTCGCCACCTGATGGGAAGGGCGCCTCAGCTGGGACGCGGGACCCTCCGACACGGCTTGGCGAGACCCCGCGCGGAACGTCACAGACCCCCAGAGCTTACTAGCGCTCGACCCCCAGAAAACAAACGAGAATCTGGAAAGACCAGAGAAGCGCGCGAAGTCACCCTCCGCGTCCCGCGCATCCTGCCGGCCCACTCCCCTTCGCGGAAGGAGCGGGCGACCAGCCTGCCGCAGCCCCCATGGCGCGCGCGAGGAGCGAAGGGCAGGGCGGGGAGCAGTCCCGCCCACCCCGAGAGCGCCCGCGGGAACGTTTCCCGCCTGCAGGCTGCAAGGCGCGGCTTCCCCCTCCCCTCCAACAAACCTTCAGCAGCAGGAGCGAAAGCGAGTCCCCGCCCCGAGGGAGTCCGCGCCGCCCCCGCGCTCTCACCTTTCAAACCTCCCCAGCCTCCGCCTCCGCCCAGGTACCCCAGTCCGGACGGGCGACGTTCCTCCTCCTTCCGGGCGCCAAGGGAAGTCCCGCCTCTGGGCGGGGCTAGGGGCGGGGCCGCGCGGCGGGAGGGGCCGTCTTCCGGGAGCGTGCGCTAGTGGGAGGAGCGGCTGCTGAGCGTTAGGCAGGGCGCCGCCGAGGGGTCCTGGTTTCGACTGAGGTTGGGAGAGGGTCTCGGCGGGCTTGTGAGGGGCCGGGAGGACTGTGCAGACTAAGTAAGCCCGACGCGGGGAAGTGGGGCTTGCTGTGGAAAGGTCTGGTTGCTGGGGAAGGAATCCAGCGTCACGTCCCTCTGGGGAAGGGGGCCAGTCCCCGACTCCCTGACTCTTCCGCTCTCGGCGGTAACTTTGGGGTGTGGCAGGGGTTAGTGACGGCTGTTGACCCGCGATCTGGGCCTGAAGGAGGTTTGTGGTCGCGATGGGGAGATAGTCTTTCTCGAGGCCTCTGGGGGAATAAAACAAATGTTTGTAATCCGGATTATCCGCGGTGACTTGGGCCTCCTCTGCTGCCCAAGTAAAGTTAAAGGCCTGAGCCCTAAAACTTCCGCCAGCCAAGCCCAGCTAGGGACGGGGTCAGGGCCACCGGGTTCCTGGTGAGGTTGAAAGAGTGAGTGTGTAAGGCTGTGTTAAAGTGAGTCAGTGAGAGTAGGCAGAATTTTGTGGGTTGCTTCCGTGTGAGTGTGGGAACTGAGTCCCACAGCCTCACCATGTCAGGGAAACGGAAGCGTGTGGTGCTGACCATTAAAGATAAACTTGATATAATAAAGAAACTTGAAGATGGAGGTTCTTCCAAACAATTGGCAGTGATTTATGGAATTGGTGAAACAACCGTTCGAGATATAAGGAAAAATAAGGAAAAGATCATAACTTACGCAAGCAGTTCAGACTCCACAAGTCTTCTGGCTAAGAGGAAATCTATGAAACCATCCATGTATGAGGAACTGGACAAAGCGATGCTAGAATGGTTCAACCAGCAAAGAGCAAAAGGGAATCCTGTGTCTGGACCAATTTGTGCAAAAAGGGCAGAGTTCTTCTTTTATGCTTTGGGAATGGATGGTGATTTTAACCCCTCTGCCGGTTGGTTAACTCGTTTTAAGCAGCGGCACAGCATTAGAGAGATCAATATTAGAAACGAAAGATTAAGTGGAGATGAGACTGCTGTGGAGGATTTTTGCAGCAACTTTCGAGACTATATTGAACGAGAGAATTTGCAGCCCGAGCAAATCTACAATGCAGATGAAACTGGACTGTTTTGGAAATGCCTGCCTTCCAGGACTTCGGTAATCAAAGGTAAATGCACGGTCCCTGGGCACAAGTCAATGGAAGAAAGAGTCACTATCATGTGTTGTGCCAATGCAACAGGTTTACACAAACTTAAGCTTTGTGTTGTGGGGAAAGCAAAGAAACCTCGCTCCTTCAAGTCAACTGACACCTCAAACCTGCCAGTCTCTTATTTCAGCCAAAAAGGTGCATGGATGGATCTTTCCATTTTCCGACAATGGTTTGATAAGATCTTTGTGCCCCAAGTTCGAGAGCACTTAAGATCCAAAGGGTTGCAAGAAAAGGCTGTACTCTTGTTGGATAATTCACCAACACATCCAAATGAAAACGTCCTCAGGTCAGATGATGGCCAAATATTTGCTAAATATTTACCACCTAATGTGGCTTCGTTGATTCAGCCCTTGAATCAGGGAGTCATAGCTACAATGAAGAGAAACTACCGAGCACGTCTTCTCCAAAACAACTTGGAAGAAGGCAATGACCTGAGATCATTCTGGAAGAAGCTAACTCTACTAGATGCACTTTATGAAATAGCAATGGCATGGAATTTAGTAAAGCCAGTTACCATCAGCAGAGCGTGGAAGAAGATTCTCCCTACCACAGAGGAGAAAGAAGGCCAGGACTTTGATGAAGAAGATATCTCAGTGGCTGCCATCGCTACCATTTTACAACACACCAAAGGATTGGAAAATGTGCCTACTGAGAACATTGAAAAATGGCTTGAAGTGGACAGTACTGAACCAGGCTATGAAGTCTTAACTGACAGCGAAATCATCAAAAGAGCACAAGGTCACACAGATGAATCCAGTGAAAATGAGGAGGAGGAAACAGAACTGATTCCAGAGAAACATATTAATCATGCAGCTGCTCTCCAATGGACTGAAAATTTATTGGATTATCTAGAACAACAAGGTGATATGATTCTGCCTGATAGATTGGTGATTCGTAAACTTCGAGCAACCATCAGAAATAAACAAAAGATGGCAAACTCAAGTCAGTAATGGCATATCAGTGTTAGTATTGTTTTGGTAATTGTGTAACTCTTGACCTCTTTGCAATATGGCTTTTCTTGGTGTTCTGAGTTCTCAGACACAGCCCTGTGAAATATAGATTATATATATATATATATATATCTGAAGCAGTTTAAGGATTATGTGTTTTGTAGCATCTGTCCCTTTATTTGTGTAATCAGAAGCTGATTCTGTATAGGTGTAAGTTACATACACATATGTATTCACTTTCATAGATCTACAATTATCCCTTCCATTACAGTGGTATTCCATAAATCTTCTAGCAGAAGTTACAGGTAACAGTGAACAGGTAGAGCACTTTCCTGAAATCTTTTTTGTTTGTTGTGTGAGGGCAGCCACAATAATCTTTTATTGTGCTAACCATCTTAAGTGATTATTTGTATATTTGTATACAATGATGGAATGAGTGATCTATAATAATTCAAAATGAGAAAACTGATCTGTGAATTAATAACTTAGGAATCATGCTTTTCTTTGTTTTAGAGGGGAGATTTCTCTGGAAATGAAATAAATACAGGAAGTGGTTGCTAACTTCGAAAGCTAGAAAACTTAGAAAACTATTGAAAAGCTGATATTCTGACTTATTCATTTGTAGAAACAGGGAGGAGAAAATTTGGGGAACTTTAGGTTATTTATAAAAAGGGAATAAATAGACTTAATTGGATCTTATTATATTATTAATTGGATAACAGTGTAGGTCAAGTATTTATTCATCTAATTATAGTACAGGTTTTGTAAAGTTACCTATGGTGATGTGAGCACCCACCTATATGTGAGGGAATATTTTGGGTATTTGTAAGTTTTTTTTCTTTTTTACTATATATTTGAAAGTGTTATAATTTGAGAAGTTTGGTGATAATTTCTCCTTTATGTGAAAAGAATGAAAAAGAGTTTTTATTTTTAATAAGCCATAAATTATGATGTTATGAGGAAAGCAGAAATAATTATGGAAAGTGACAGATTCTAAGGAATTTCATCATTATTATTTTGACATTTGTAAAATGGTATTTCATTTGTCAGAATTTTGATGCTTGTTTAACAATGTAGGTTTACTCAAGGCATTGAAAAGACTTTGCCTATATAAATATTAATTTCATTTGTAATTTAAAAGTTTTGGCCCTAAATTTTAAAAAAGTCGTTTTTGAAATGTTTAAACTTTTTCACTGAAACACTTGCATTTTGTAGTGACTTTCTAAAGCTTTCTAAAGTGAATTCTAAAGTTTCAGAAATATTTGTAGCTTTCCATAATTTCTGTTCTCTTTGTGATGTATGTTCAGATTTTTTAAAAAAGACTTACCTGTGTCGACAACTGTTTAAAATTGTGTTTGTTGCATGAATTGCCTCGGAAGAGAAAGCATCAGAAATTAGCATACATATTGAATCAGATAATTACATGTTCTGGTGTAAATTAAATTGTATATAAAAGTATTTTTCATTTTTCTAAAATGAAAATAACTACTAAAAATCTTGGAATTTCTGTATTTGCTCAGTTTTTAAATTAACCTTGTCAGTGAAATTCAGCTGTATCATTGCCACCTAGTGGTAAAGTCAACATGACTGTTAAGCTGTGTGGTTTTAAACTTTAATATCTAGTAAAAGATTCACTGTGTTATGGCCTTGAGTGTGAATCTTGTGACTCTTTCTCTATCCTGTGAGAAACCACTCTTCATTCATAGGCTTATAGCTATTTGCTCGTTTCTGTAAACTGTCAACAATGGTAGATAAAAAGTTCTGTTTTGGACTCTTAAACATAATTATAAAAGCTGCCAATTACTGAATACCATGTTATGTTCTAAGCAGTGTATTTCTATCACTAACCCCCAAATTATGAATTAGGTGGAAATACTGATGCTCAGTTTATACTTTTAATTGCTTAAGATCACTTGGCTACAGGTAAGAATTTAAATTATAAATTATCCATAGGGTCTCAATCTCACTAGTCTTATGAGGTTTTCCATTGGTGAGCCTTGATCAGCTGCATTACAGAGTTTCTCTAATCCCACATTCATAATAGCCAAGGACGCTGTGAGAGTGGGATTACCTGCAGGGGATAATGCAGAAATTAAGAAACTTCCTTTATGAGAGATTTGGGCTTTTGTGGGGTAAATGGGGGAAGGGGGTGGAATTCCTTGCTGTATTTAAAGGGGAAGAGTGGTTCGTGTCCTACAGATCTTGAAATCAAGGTAGAAAAATAATGTATTTGAAAAGAACAAAGCCATCTGGTCTAATTATAAGCATTTAAAACAGCCAACATAATGTGATATGAATTATGTAAGGAAACCATTATGATTTAGTTTGCTTATTAATTCCTTCAGTGGCTTCTGCTCTTTATACCCCCTATATTTTAAGGTTTTGGTTTTTACTACTCCTGAGTGACTTCATCCATTTCCATTACCTCCTTGCTTAAGATCCCAAGTTTGCTTCCAGTCACCCAGTCGTCAGAAGTCTAGATTTGTGTCTTCAGTTGAGAAGCAGTATTCCAGTCTGGAAGAGAAATTTAAACTGTTGCACTGAGATTCTTTAGAGAGAGGAAAGAGTACACTCTGCTTATTAACTTCCTTCTATCAGAAATGATACACATTATTTCTGTTCACGTTCTAATGATAAGCACTCATCATCTGGCCCTACCTTGATGCAGGGGGTGCTCTAGAATAACTCCCTAAGAGGCAGGTGCTTCCTAATATATGCCTGGATTCTTGCATTAGATCTCCTGTTTGTTATATCCAGATTCCTGGTCCCAGCTCTCATAGCCTCATTATATAGAATACAATTTTCTCACACATAGTTTATGGTTCTCCAAAAGTTTACCTTCCTGTTCTGAGGATAGCTATGCCACTGTATGATCCCATAGATGGCAGCCCAACAAGCTCCTCTGTCCCTGGGATTCTCCAGGCAAGAAGACTGGAGTGAGTTGCCATTTCCTTCTCTGAGAATAGCTCTACTTGGTTCCTTTTAAGGTATATACATATTTATCTATTATTTATATATTTGATGTAAGATAAGAATGAAGCATCTGCTGTCTCTGTTTATCTTGATTTCAGAAATCCTAGCCATGTGATATTGGACAAGTCTCTAATCTCTGAGTCTTATTTTTAAGATGGAATAATATTACAGATTGTTAAGATTAAATAAAATAATGTACAATACTGTGTAAACTAATATGTTAGTTTTTATATTATTAATAGGAAAGATTAAAGGACTAGTTCAGTCGATGAATCATGACCGACTCTTTGAGACCCCCATGGACTATAGAACGCCAGACTCCTCTGTCCTCCACTATCTCCTGGAATTTGCTCAAACTCATGTTCATTGAGTCAGTGAAGCTTTCTAACCTCATCCTCTGCTGCCATCCTCTCCTTTTGCCTTCAATCTTTCCCAGCATCAGGGTCTTTTCCAAAGAGTTGGCTCCGTGCATCAGGTGGCTAAAATATTGAAACTTCAGCTTCAGCATCAGTCCTTCCAATGACTATTCAGGGTTAATTGCCTTTAGGATTGACTGCTTTTATCTCCTTGCTGTCCAAGGGACTCTGCAGAGTGTTCTCCAGCCCACAGTTTGAAAGCATCAATTCTTTGGTCCTTGGCCTTCTTTATGGTCCAGCTCACATCCATACATCTACTGGAGAAACCAGAGTTTGACTATGCAGACCTTTGTTGGCAAAGTGATGTCTCTGCTTTTTAATATGCTGTCTAGATTTGTCATAGCTTCCAAGGAGCAAGTGTCTTTTAATTTTAGGTCTGCAGTCACTGTCCACAGTGGTCTTGGAAACCAAGAAAATAAAATGTCACTGTTTCCACTTTTTCCCAATATATTTGCCATGAAGTGATGGGACTGGACGCCATGATTTTTGTTTTTAGAATGCTGAGTTTTAAATGAGCTTTTTCACTCTTTTTTCACCCTCAGTTCAGTTCAGTAGTAGTCATGTCCAACTCTGTGACCCCATGGACTGCCGGGCACCAGGCTTCCCTGTCCATCACCATCTCCTAGACCTTGCTCATGTCCATTGAGTTGGTGATGCCATCCAACCATCTCATCCTCTGTTATCCCCTTCTCCTGCCTTCAATATTTCCTAGCATCAGGGTCTTTTCCAATGAGTCAGTCTTCACATCAGGTGGCCGAAGTATTGAAACTTCTGCTTTAGCATCAGTCCTTCCAATGAATGTTCAAGACTCATTTCCTTTAGAATTGACTGGTTTGATCTCCTTGCAGTCCAAGGGACTCTCAAGAGTCTTCTCCAACACCACAGTTCAAAAGCATCAGTTTTTCAGTGCTCAGCTTTCTTTATGGTCTGATACTCACATCTATACATGACTACTGGAAAAACCATAGCTTTGACTATATGGATCTTTGTCGGCAAAGTAATGTCTCTGCTTTTTAATATGCTGTCTAGGTTGGTCATAGCTTTCCTTCCCAGGAACAAGAGTCCTTTAATTTCATGTCTGCAATCACCATCTGCAGTGATTTTGGAGCCCAAGAAAATCAAGTCTGTCACTGTTTCCATTGCTTCCCCATCTATTTGCCATGAAATGATAGGACCAGGTGCCATGATCTTAGTTTTTTAAACGTTGAGTTTTAAGCCAGCTTTTTTACTCTTCTCTTTCACTTTCATCAAGAGGGTTCTTATTTGCTTTCTGCCATAAGAGTGGTGTCATCTGCATATCTGAGGTTATTGATATTTCTCCCAGCAATCTTGATTCCAGCTTGTGTTTCATCCAGCCTGGTGTTTCACATGGTGTTTGCTGCATATAAGTTAAATAAGCAGGGTGACAATATTCAGACTTTACGTACTCCTTTCCCAATTTGGAACCAGCCCATTTTTCCATGTCTGGTTCTAACTGTTGCTTCTTGACCTGCATACAGGTTTCTCAGGAGGCATGTAAGGTGCTCTGGTATTCCCATTTCTTCAAGAATTTTCCACAATTTGTTGTGATCCACACAAAGGCTTTAGTGTAGTCAATGAAATAGAAGTAGATGTTTTTTTCTGGAAATCTCTTGCTTTTTGTATAATCCAACAGATGTTGGCAATTTGATCTCTGGTTCCTCTGCCTTTTCTAAATCCAGCTTGAACATCTGGAAATTCTCAGTTTATGTACTGTCGAAGCCTAGCTTAGAGAACTTTGAGCATTACTTTGCTAGTGTGTGAGATGAGTGCAATTGTGTGGTAGTTTGAATATCCTTTGGCATTGCCTTTCTTTGAGATTGGAATGAAAACTGACCTTTTCTAGTCCTGTGGACACTGCTGAATTTTCCAAATTTGCTGGCATGTCCAGTGCAGCACTTTCACAGCATCATCTTTTAGGATTTGAAATAGCTCCATTGGAATTCTGTCATCCCCACTAGCTTTGTTAATGTTGATGCTTCCTAAGACCCACTTGACTGCACTGCAGGGTGTCTGGCTGTAGGTGAGTGATCACACCATCGTGGTTATGGGTCATTAAGATCTTTTTTAATATAGTTTCTTGTATTCTTGCCACCTCTTCTTAATATCTTCTGCTTCTTTTACATTTCTGTCCTTTATTGTGCCCATCTTTTCATGAAATGTTCCCTTGGTATCTCTAATTTTCTTGAAGAGATCTCTAGTCTTTCCTATTCTATTGTTTTCCTCTATTTCTTTGTGTTGATCACTGAGGAAGGCTTTCTTATCTCTCCTTGCTATTCATTGAAACTCTGCATTCAGATGGGTATATCTTTCCTTTTCTGCTTTGTTTTTCGCCTCTCTTCTATCTCAGCTATTTGTAAGGCCTCCTCAGACAACCATTTTCCCTTTTTGCATTTCTTTTTCTTGGGGATGGTCTTGATCACTGGTTCCTATACAATGTCATGAACTTCTGTCCATAGTTCATCAGGCACTGTGTCTATCAGGTCTAATCCCTTGAATTTATTTCTCACTTCCACTGTATAATCGTAAGGGATTTGATTTAGGTCATACCTGAATGGTCTAGTGGTTTTCCTTACTTTTTTCAATTTAAGTCTGAATTTTGCAATGAGTTCATGATCTGAGCCACAGTCAGCTCCCTGTATTGTTTTTGCTGACTGTATAGAGTTTCTTCATCTTCGGCTGCAAAGAATATAATCAGTCTGATTTCGGTGTTGGCCATCTGGTGATGTCCATGTGTAGAGTCTTCTCTTGTGTTGTTGGAAGAGGGTGTTGGCTATGACCAGTCCTGCTCTTGGCAAAACTCTGTTAGCCTTTGCCCTGCTTCATTCTGTATTCCAAGGTCAAACTTGCCTGTTACTCCAGGTATCTCTTGACTTCATGCTTTTGCATTCCAGTCCCCTATGATGAAAAGGACATCTTTTTTTTTTTTTTTTTAGAAGGTCTTGTAGGTCTTCATAGAACCATTCAACTTAAGCTTCTTCAGCATTACTGTTTGGGGCATAGACTTGGATCACCGTGATATTGAATGGTTTGCCTTGGAAATGAACGGAGATCATTCTGTCATTTTTGAAATTGCATCCAAGTACTGCATTTCAGACTTGTTGACTATGAGGGCTACTCCATTTCTTCTAAGGGATTCTTGCCCATAGTAGTAGATGTAATATTCATCTGAATTAAATTTGCCCATTCCAGTCCATTTCATTCACTGATTCCTATCTCCTGTTTGACCACTTCCAATTTACCTTTATTCATGGACCTAACATTCCAGGTTCCTATGCAATATTGTTCTTTACAGCATCAGAATTTACTTCCTTCACCAGTCACATTCACAACTGGGCATTTGTTTTGCTTTGGCTCAGCATCTTCATTCCTTCTGGAGCTATTTCTCCACTCTTCTCCAATAGCACACTGGGCACCTACCAACCTGGGGAGTTCATCTTTCTGTGTCATATCTTTTTGCCTTTTCATATTGTTCATAGCATTCTCAAGGCAAGACTGAAGTGGTTTTCCATTCCCTTCTCCAGTGGACTATGTTTTGTGAGAGCTTTCCACCATGACCCATCCATCTTAGGTGGTCCTACACAGTGTGGTTCATAGTTTCGTTGAGTTAGACAAGGCTGTGATCTATGTGATCCCTTTGGTTAGTTTCCTGTGATCACCCAGCAATCTTGAGTCCAGTTAAGTAAGCAAGGTGACGGTATACAGTCTCGATGTATTTGTTTCCCAATTTTGAACCAGTCTGTGGTTTCATGTCTGGTTCTAACTGTTGCTTCTTAACTTGCATACACGTTCTCAGGAGGCAGGTAAGGTGGTCTGGTATTCCCATCTCTTTAAGAATTTTCTACAATTTGTTGTGGTCCACATAGTCAAAGGCTTTAGTGTAGTCAATGAAGCAGAAGTAGATGTTCTTTTGGAATTCTGCTTTTTCTGGCTTCCCTGGTGGCTCAGATATAAATCCTCCCACAGTGCAGGAGACCTGGGTTCTATCCCTGGATCAGGAAGATCCCCTTGAGAAGGAAATGGCAACCCACTCCAGTATTCTTGCCTGGAGAATTCCATGGCCAGAGGAGCCTGGCAGGCTTCAGCCTGTGGGGTTGCAAAGAGTCAGATGTGACTGAGCAACTAACACTTCCACTTAATGCTTTTTCAGTGATCCAGTGGATATTGCCAAGTTGATCTCAGGTTCCTCTACCTTTTCTAAATCTAGCTTGTACATCTGGAATTTCTCAGTTCCTGTACTTCTAGAGGGCATGAAAGACAAAGAGTGGGAGTGTGAGATAATTGAAAGTATAGGGGTTTGTGGTTGAAGGGAAGAATTAAAGATCAAGCTTGGCAACTTTAGGTATTGATATTTGCCCTGTGTTGAGCCAACATATACAATCAGGCTCTGGTGCTCTGTTTTCAATGCTCTAAGCTTCTTTATCTGATTTTAGTGTGAATAAAAGGGTTAATCTCCACTTCACATGAGACAGAAGTCAAGACACTTATTTCTTCATATTATAATTATACAGTGTTTGAACATTCTCAATTTGAAGGCATCTCCATAAGGGGAGAGTGGCATTTCAGTAAATCCTAAAGGTATCAAACAAAAAGATCAAATTTGGTTGCAAATAACTTACAAGTATACAAATCTAATATTTTATAAAAAAAAAAAGTTCATCAAATTTAAAGGAACAGATCAAGCTGAAAAGGAGTGATGTATAAGTAAAGGAATATCAGATTAGTGGGAGGCATTTACATAATTTATCTTTTTGAATGAGAAAAATAAAAATGTTTATTAAACGAATCATTACAATGATGGCAGATTTATTTTTAATACATTTTAGAAATATGGTCATACTTGGATAATTTCAGATTGACTGAGAACAGTTTGTAGTTTTAGTTTCTGTCAAAAAGAAACCAAATAGCAGAGGGAGCCTACTTTTTCACTAATCACATTTTGACAAAATATGAGAGAGATGGTTGGTATTCGATGCCACTCTGATATTAAGGGAATAAATGGTATCAAGCAGCCAAGTATCTCTTCCATTCCCCCTTTTTATACATAATGCATTTTGTCTCTCCATCTAACAAAGCGTATGCCTTCATAGCAGCTGATTGTTGTCTATAGCCTGAGTTCTCTTCCTTCTACTGTTTGATCTCCACATCCTCACAGAATAATGATAAAGACCCTAAATGGATTTGTCTGGTACTATTATTGACACAAGTAATAGGGAATTGTCAGTACATATTATATGGGGGGAAATGTACATATTTCATTCTTTATAAAAAACTTATTTGATAAGGCTTTTTTTTTTTTTTTTTTGGTATGAGGCATGTAAAGACACATTTTTTTGTTGTTGTAGAAAAGTATGAGAGCTCCTTGGCAACTGAAAACAAAGAGCTGTATTTAACCATTTAATTAAACATAATTTTCTATTTTTACTTGAGTATTTACAGCTAGCTTATTTTTATTCTGTTTATTATAGATACTTTAACAAATGAAACAATTGAATGTGATGCAGAAAAATAAATTATCCATGAGTTAATTTTTTAGCTATATTTTTACCCTGATAAGTAGAATCTCTTTTTTTTCTAATCTTACAGGGAAAAAATGTTTCATATAAGAAAAAATATGTCCCTTAGATAAATGTTTACCCTCTTTTAATTCAAGTACTCTGTAAGTTCCTTTAATGTTTCTATGAAATTTTGTCATTTATTCATTCATTTGTTCATTCATCCCAAATATTTAGCTACTCCATAACCAAAAATTTAAATAATCATTCCCCAGTTTCTTTTTTTTTTCCCAGTTTCTTCTTGCAGGTTTGTGTGATCATGAGCTTTAGATTTAATCATACATTTTGCATGTTAGAAAAATGACTCTTGTACTTTAGTGATCAGTGAGATGATGAAGACTTTTGATAATTTTTAGCATACAAATTGGTTCTTTTTTAAAAAATATAAATTTATTTATTTTAATTGAAGGCTAATTATTTTACAATATTGTATTGGTTTTGCCATACATTGACATGAATCTGCCATGGGTGTACACGTGTTCCCCATCCTGAACCCCCCTCCCACCTCCCTCCCCATACCATCCCTCTGGGTCATCCCAATTGGTTCTTAAAACCAGAATTATTTTGAGGTTATCATTTAGAAGTGCTTAAAATATGTAGGGCTTCGCTGTTGACTCAGAGAGTAAAGAATCCACCTGCAGTGCAGGAGACTCAGGTTTGATCCCTAGGTAGGGAAGATCCCTTGGAGAAGGGAATAGCAACCCACTTCAGTACTCCGGCCTGGGAAATCTCATGGACGGAGGAGCCTTGTGGGCTATATAGTCCATGGGGTCACTAAGAGTCGGACACGACTGAGCGACTTCACTTTCACTTTTCACTTTCATGCACTAGAGAAGGAAATGGCAACCCACGCCAGTGTTCTTGCCTGGAGAATCCCAGGGACCGTGGGCTGCCGTCTATGGGGCCCACAGAGTCGGACACGACTGATGCAACTTAGCAGCAGCCAGTATTCTTGCATGGAGAATCCCACGGACAGAGGAGCCTGGCAGGTTACAGTCCACGGGGTTGCAAAGAGTTGGACCCGACTGAGTGACTAACTAAGTATTTGGTTTCTGTAAACACTTGATACAAATAATGTACTGTTTAACATATATTCCAGATATTTATACAAAATACCCATTCTATATTACCTAGAGATTAAATTCTGGCTTAAAAAAAGGAAAAATCCAAATACAAATAAAAGCAGAAAGCTTAAAGTATTCTATAATGGTTATATTCAAAAAATATTAAAATATCTAAGATGGGAGCTTTGTCTTAAATGAATTTTCATGAAATCTCTCTTAAAGTAGTGAATGTTTTATTGACTTGCACAGATGCCTGGTCTTTAATGTGTCTTGTTTTTACAGTTATATGATAGTTGTTTTAATATGAATCATATATCGCAGAGCTAACAGAGTTGCCTTCTAATCAGACTGTTGTCACCTTTCTGGCTTAAATAGTTGGAATATATGAATTTAGTCTAATAATAGCTTAAAACTGATTTGGATTAACAAAGAGGCTTGCAGATATTCTAAAGAGGAAATTAGCTTTCAGGGATTCAATATATTGCTTGTCAGTTCATGACAATATACAAAGTTACATAACATTTTTAAAATGGGTAATACACAAAAAGCTTCAAAATTAAAACAGACACGTGGAACATTTCTGTTTACTAGATTAGGATACCCTTTTCTAATAGTTCAAACTGAGTAGCACTAAAAAAATCCATACATGATTGACTATGATAAATTATATCACCTAATGAATTAAAATTTATCAAAGACAACTGGTGTTCTTTTGTCCAAATCTGCTCAACACCATATGTGTAAGAGAAGAATGTGGTTTGTGGGAGCTAGTATAAAAGGAAGGCTATGGATAGTTTAATATCAACTAATAATTAATGCAGTGCACATTAACAATATAATGCTTAATGAATATTTACAGAGGGCTTACATATGCCAGACACTGCTCTAGGTACTTGGAATTCAGCAGAGACAGTTATGTATTGCTCTTAGCCCATGGTAATACTCAGCAAATTATTTTATTTCCCTGTGGATCTGCTAACATCAGGGAATTAGTTTGTGGCTCAATAAAAGGATTAATCTGGTACTAGATGAACTATGGACTGAGGTTCATGACATTGTACAGGAGACAGGGATCAAGACCATCCCCATGGAAAAGAGATGCAAAAAAGCAAAATGGCTGTCTGGGGAGGCCTTACAAATAGCTGTGAAAAGAAGAGAAGTGAAAAGCAAAGAAGAAAAGGAAAGATATAAGCATCTGAATGCAGAGTTCCAAAGAACAGCAAGAAGAGATAAGAAAGCCTTCCTTAGCGATCAATGCAAAGAAATAGAGGAAACAACAGAATGGGAAAGACTAGAGACCTCTTCAAGAAAATTAGAGATACCAAGGGAACATTTCATGCAAAGATGGGCTCGACAAAGGACAGAAATGGTATGGACCTAACAGAAGTAGAAGATATTAAGAAGACGTGGCAAGAATACACAGAACTGTACAAAAAAGATCTTCACAACCCAGATATTCACGATGGTGTGATCACTCATCTAGAGCCAGACATCCTGGAATGTGAAGTCCAGTGGGCCTTGGAAAGCATCACTATGAACAAAGCTAGTGGAAGTGATGGAATTCCAGTTGAGCTATTTCAAATCCTGAAAGATGATGCTGTGAAAGTGCTGCACTCAATATGCCAGAAACTTTGGAAAACTCAGCAGTGGCCACAGGACTGGAAAAGGTCAGTTTTCATTCCAATCCCAAAGAAAGGCAATGCCAAAGAATGCTCAAACTACCACACAATTGCACTCATCTCACACGCTAGTAAAGTAATGCTCAAAATTCTCCAAGCTAGGCTTCAACAATACATGAACTGTGAAATTCCTGATGTTCAAGCTGGTTTAAGAAAAGGCAGAGGAGCCAGAGATCAAATTGCCAACAACTGCTGGATCATTGAAAAAGCAAGAGAGTTCCAGAAAAACATCTATTTCTGCTTTCTTGACTATGCCAAAGCCTTTGACTGTGTGGATCACAATCAACTGTGGAAAATTCTTCAAGAGATGGGAATACCAGACCACTTGACCTGCCTCTTGAGAAATCTGTATGCAGGTCAGGAAGCAACAGTTAGAACTGGACATGGTTCCAAATAGGAAAAGGAGTTCGTCAAGGCTGTATATTGTCACCCTGTTTATTTAATTTATATGCAGAGTACATCATGAGAAACACTGTACTGGAAGAAACACAAGGTGTAATCAAGATTGCCGGAAGAAATATCAATAACCTCAGATATGCAGATAACACTACCCTTATGGCAGAAAGTGAAGAGGAACTCAAAAGCCTCTTGATGAAGATGAAAGAGGAGAGTGAAAAAGTTGGCTTAAAGCTCAACATTCAGAAAACGAAGATCATGGCATCCGGTCCCATCACTTCATGGGAAATAGATGGGGAAACAGTGGAAACAGTGTCAGACTTTATTTTTCTGGGCTCCAAAATCAGTGCAGATGGTGATTGCAGCCATGAAATTAAAAGACGCTTACTCCTTGGAAGGAAAGTTATGTTCAACCTAGATAGCATATTCAAAAGCAGAGACATTACTTTGCCAACAAAGGTCCGTCTAGTCAAGGCCATGGTTTTTTCAGTGGTCATGTATGGATGTGAGAGTTGGACTGTGAAGAAGGCTGAGCACCGAAGAATTGATGCTTTTGAACTGTGGTGTTGGAGAAGACTCTTGAGAGTCCCTTGGACTGCAAGGAGATCCAACCAGTCCATCCTAAAGGAGATCAGTCCTGGGTGTTCACTGGAAGGACTGATGCTAAAGCTGAAACTCCAGTATTTTGGCCACCTCATGCGAAGAGTTGACTCATTGGAAAAGACTCTGATGCTGGCAGGAATTGGGGGCAGGAGGAGAAGGGGACGACAGAGGATGAGATGGCTGGATGGCATCACTGACTCGAAGGATGTGAGTCTGGGTGAACTCTGGGAGTTGGTGATGGACAGGGAGGCCTGGCATGCTGCGATTCATGGGGTCTCAAAGAGTCAGACACGACTGAACGACTGAACTGAACTGAAGTTGCTACTAGTTGGTATCAGTCGGAGCACAGGGACCTTCAACATTCAATTCCCAGGCCAGTCCTCTCAGTTATCACTAATAAGTATAAGAAGGAAAATAGAGACCTGGCGTGCTGTGATTCATGGGGTTGCAAAGATTCGGACATGACTGAGCAACTAAACTGAACTGAACTGCGAGTTATCTGCCGGGAGCCACCACGGGAGATCCCACCCATGACAAAGGTCATGCGGAAGAGACCTGACAGGCAAAGGCGGATCAGGCCTCAAGGGACCCCCTGAATCTGCTCAAGCATCTACCCTAAAACCAAAATCTGTCCACTGTTTATTATATTATGCCTTTCACCAACTCTTCTGTCATTAACAGGGGGCTATCCCCGACCACCTTTCTTTGGAAAAAATCAACTTAGGGCTTTAGTTAATAAGTCTCTTGGGCATGATAGGAGTATTTCAATTCAAACCCCTCTGATGGCTTTCTAGCTTGCCTGACAGGCTTATCTAGACTCTTGCAGCTACGCATGTGACTGTTCACAGCCTCCCAACCGTGAGAGACACGGGAAGTCTAAAACATTCTAAAAATATAGAACCTTTCAAAGAGTTAAAAACTATTAGGGTAGTGCTGGAATAGGATTTCATTGTTAAACCAATGCTTGCAGCCAAGTTCCCATATCCCTTATCCATTGTGCACCTGGGAGTGCATTGGTTAACATAGTTGGAATGTAAGAAAAACAAGTAGCAGCCTTGGAATTAATCACATCAGACCTTTGAGTTAATTGGTTCTTTCTTTGTTGTAACTTACTGCACCTTTGCTCTGTGAGAATGTAACTTTGATTAGCACTTTCTGAGGCTGACATAGATTAGAAATATAAAGAAAAAACACTTCAAGGGAAAACAAGTTTTCTGGGTGAGCAGCCTTTATGGAATTCCAGTTGAGCTATTTCAAATCCTGAAAGATGATGCTGTGAAAGTGCTGCACTCAATATGCCAGAAACTTTGGAAAACTCAGCAGTGGCCACAGGACTGGAAAAGGTCAGTTTTCATTCCAATCCCAAAGAAAGGCAATGCCAAAGAATGCTCAAACTACCACACAATTGCACTCATCTCACACGCTAGTAAAGTAATGCTCAAAATTCTCCAAGCTAGGCTTCAACAATACATGAACTGTGAACTTCCTGATGTTCAAACTGGTTTTAGAAAAGGCAGAGGAACCAGAGATCAAATTGCCAACATCCTTCAGTTCAGTTGCTCAGTCGTGTCTGACTCTTGGTTTTGGAGAAGGAAATGGCAACCCACTCCAGTGTTCTTGCCTGGAGAATCCCAGGGACGGGGGAACCTGGTGGGCTGCGGTCTCTGGGGTCACACAGAGTTGGACACGACTGAAGTGACGCAGCAGCAGCAGCAGCCTTTATCAAAAAAAGGGTCATAAAATGTCCACAGGCCTCCAAGGCCAGAAGATATTGTACACAACATTGTTTATGGGAAAGGTATGCAGAAAAAATCCTGGTTTTGATAAAGACAAAACAGATGTAATGTTTGGGCTGACTATGACTTTGCATCTTTCATTTCCCTCTATGTACAAGTAAAGGTATAAAAGTTCCTTTTGAAAATAAAGTTATGGGCCTTGCTCAGTGAAACTTGGTCTCCCCGTGTCATTCTTTTTTTCCTTTTCCCTCCTTTTCTCTCTCTGTTCTTCTTTCAGGATGAGTCCTTGGGGCACAGGGGCTCTCTGAGTTCACTTTTTTGCCTGGGCTTCTAAGACCCGATCAGGAAGGCACCCTGCGTCTTCACCAGGGAGGGGGCATCCTGTGTCCTCACCCCACCGAGAGGGCGCCTGCGGCCTCCGTGAGCAGAGCAAGTTCCATGCCAGGAGCTTTATTGGCTTTCTGTGTTTATCAAGGAAGATCAAGCCCTGCTCTCTGCTTTGCTATCCTTCCGCCTAGGTCGTCATCCTGAGGGTACCCCTGGATCCTGCTGGGGCTGGACCCCGGCAGTTATCTTCAGATATAATTGACTTCCTTCAAAAGTATGGAGTTTTCCATCACTTGTAGAGCTAGAAGACCCATTAGGCAGCCTATTCACTAGGCCTTTTTAAAGAAGGGGTTCAGTCACCATATTGTTTGTTGAATGAGATTACCTTTTCAACCATAAGGCTCCGTGATTCTTTCACAATGAATCGTTGTAGGGTGAGTGCTGATCATATTACCAAATAAAAATAAAAATACTTTCAGAAATTTTCATTTATGCATTCAATAAACATTTACTCAGTACTTGTGGGTCAGGCACTGTTCTAACCCTTAAGGAACTTTCTTTAACAATAAGTATGATTTTTGGAATGAAGCCTTTTATTTGATTTCTCTGATTTCAAAGAACCACTTTTTGCCATCAAAACACACCAGTTTAGAATCTTAAAAAGAACAATGCAAATCCAGAAAGAATTAGACAATAAACATGTGAAGCAGGTAATATGCCTGTCTTTCAATGACATTTTATACTTAAATTCACAGGGATTTGTGGGGGCTTCTATGTTGAATGCATAGATATTTACAAGTATTATATCCTCTTGTTGGATTGATCCACTTATCATTATGTAATACTCTTCTTCTCTTGTAACATTCTTTGTTTTAAAGTGTATTTTGTCTAACATAAATATGCAATCCCTGCTTTCTTTCATTTCCATTTGCATGGAATATCTTTTTCCATCCGTTCACTTTCATTTTGTGTGTGTTTTTAGATCTAAATGAGTGTCTTGTAGGCATCTTGTATATAGGTCTTGTTTTATATCCATTTATTTACACTGTGTCTTTACTTAAACATTTAGCCCATTTACATTCAAAATAATTATTAAGAAATATGTATTTCTTGCCATTTTATTGCTTTTTGGTTGTCTTTAAAATTCTTCTCTGTTCCTTTCTTCTCTTGTTCTATTCTGTTGTTATTTGATGACTTTCTTTGGTATTAATTTTGTATTCCTTTCTCATTTTTTGAGTATCTGTTATTGGTTTTTTGCTTTTGGTTACCTTGAGGTTACTATATAACAATCTATGTATATAGAAATTGATTTTTAGTTGATGGTCACTTAAGTTTGAACTCATTTAAAAAGAACTGCATTTTTACACCCTTGGTAATGTTTTATGGTTGTGATAACTTATATTTTAAAATTCTGTTTAGTACTTTATTTTGGATGCATTTGGTTTTTACTACTTTTGTCTTTTAACCTTCTTTCCAGTTTTATGGGTAGCTGATCCACTATCTTTTATATATATTTGCCCTTAACAGTGAGTTTCTTTTTCTTCTTTCATAATTTTGTTTGTAGTTAGAACTTTTTTTTTCCTTTAAAAGAAAACTCTCTCTCTTTTTTTTTTTTTTTTGGTAAGAACACTTCAGTGGTGATGAATTTCTTTAGCTTTGCTTATCAAGGAAATCCCTTATCTCTATTTCAATTCTGAATGATAACCTTGCTGGGTAGGGTAATTTTGTTTGTAAGTTTTTACCTTTGAGTACTTCCAAGTTGGCTCAGATGGTGAAGAATCTGCCTGCAATGAAGGAGACTCGAGTTTAATCCCTGGACCATGAAGATCCCCTGGAGAAGGGGATGGCAACCAACTCCAGTATTCTTGCCTGGAGAATTCCATGGACAGAGGAGCCTGGCAGGCTACAGTCTATGGAGTCTCAAAGAGTCAGACATAACTGAGCACTTTCACTTTGAATATGCCAGTCTCTTTTGGTCTATAACCTTTCTGCTGAACAATCAGATGATAGTCTTATGGGGGCTCCCTTGTACATAACTGGTTTTTCTCTTGCTGCTTTTAAGCTTGTATTTATCTTTAACTTTTGACCTTTTAATTATAGTGTGTCTTGGTGTGGGTCACTTTAGGTTATTCTTTTTGGGAATCTTTGCTTCCTGGAATTGGATACCTGTTTCCTTTGCCAGGTTAGGATAATTTTCAACCATTAATTCTTTGAATAGGTTTTCTGTCCTCTGTCTCTTCTTCTGGGATCATTATGATTCAAATGTTAGTATGCTTGATGTTGTCCCAGAGGTTGCTTAAACTGATCTTGTTTTGGGGAATTCTTTTTCCTTTTGCTTTTCTGATTGTGTTACTGCCCTGCCATTATTCTTCTGCATCCTCTCATCTGCTGTTGATTTCCTGTAGCATGTTTTTCATTTCAGTTATTGCCTTCAGTTCTGATTATTTTTAATATTTTCTCTTTGCTGACATTCTCAGTGAGTTCATCCATTCTTCTTCCATGTTTTGTGAGGATCTTTATAACTGGTTCTTTGAATTCTTTATCTCTATTTTACTTATTTTTTGTTTATCTCTGTTTTACTTATTTTTTCCCTTGAAGTGTTTTCTTCTTTTGTTCATAAGGTATTCCTTTGTCTGTTCATTTTACCTAATTCTCTCTGTGTTTATTTCTATATAGTAGATATATCAACTACATTTCCCAGTCTTGAAAGAGTGCCTCATGTAGAATATGTCCTTTGGGGTGCAGTGGCACAACTCCCTATGGTCACTTTATCAGGTATTCCAGGTCTATCCCCTGCGTGGGCTGTGTGCCCCCTCTTGTGGCTGGGCTGTGACTGCTGCAGGCATGCTAGTGTATTGGACTGGTCCGCTGCAGCAAGAGCCTTTTGGTGGGGCACTGATGCTGTTCAAGACCACTCACCAGGTGGGATAGGACTGATTTCCTGGTGCAGGAACTACTTGGAGGAGTGCTGTGGCTGGCCAGTGCTGCCTCCCAAGTGAGATGAAGTACAGGGCACTTTGGAGGGGCAGCTGGTATAGTGAATTGAGAAGTGGTGGTACTCACGGGTATGCTTGGGCAAGGCACAGTGTTAGCTAGGTTGATGAAGGGTGACAGAAATGGTGCCTGCCAGTGCTGGGGCAGGTAGGTGGAAGGATAACAAAATAATGCTGCCTGCCTTCATTTCCAGTCCAAGAGAAAATTCTATCGGATCCCTGTCCCTCTGGCGCATACTATAAACTCAGTCAATGAATCGCCTTCTTATATGACCAAGTGCTTTTCAAGCTGCTGATTCAGGACTGGAACTTGGAACAGGTATGTGCATAAGCTCTTCAAGAGTGGAATTTTGGTTTCCCATAACCGTTCAACTCTCCTGGACGTAAACCAGATGTTATGTGGGCTAGTCATCCTGATGAAGGTCTCCCATGCTGGGGAGCACACTGTGGGGTTCAGACCCCTCATTCCTCGAGAGAGACCTCTACAATTGTGATATCCATCCTGCTTGTGGGTTGCCAATTGGGAGTGTGGGTTCTGACTAGATAGCATCTCTTCCCTTCTTACCCTTCTTGATGTGGCCTTTAAAAAATATTCTTAGTTGTAGAATATCTCTTTTGGTCTTCAAGTCATTCTCAGAGATAGTTGCACTACATCAAGTTGTATTTTGGTGAGTCCATGAAGGACATGAGCTCAGGATCTTCTACTCTACCATTTTGATTCAGATCTCATGAGATTCATTTTCTTAAAACATTCATAACAACAGATCTCCATTTGTTTGAGTTTATCTTTAAAATGCTAACTGAGATTTACACCTTCAGACTATTTTAAAAATTTTTAGCCCAAGTGAATTAAAAATTTTGTAGATTGGGTTTATAACTATCTTTTTGCTCAGCAAAATCAAAAAGGAGGAATGATGAATACCAAATACTTTTTTTATTGGCTGTAATTCAAAACCAGAAGTTACAAGTAGGACTCAATTACAAGTTGTAATACAACCTACATAAGCATTGATTTATTTCATTCAGTAATTTCTTTATTCAATCATTTATTTGACAAAAAGTTTTAAAGTTTATACAAAGGTTAGTTAAGGTAGGATATGTTAAGATAAATAAGACACAACCCCTGGTTTGGAATTTAGGGTCATAACTCCATCTTCAATATTAAGATCATTAGAGGTTCCCACATCCACAATAGAAGCTTGGACCGTGTATGAATGATTTTCATACAATGAAAAGATTTTCTGATAAAAATCCCTTAAAATGTCAAAAGTACCTTAGATGACTAGACTACCTAGATGTATGCACCTTATGCAGAGTTTTCTTTGAAACTGACAATGTTATACTAGAGCTCCAGTTAATTTCACAGAGCCACTCTGAATAATATCCATTATAAAGTATCATAAAATGTGATAAGGTTACCTGTTTTTTATTAATAGACTTATTTTTAGAAGATTTATGAGTATACAGAAAAATTATACAGAAGGTATAGAGAGTTTTCATATGCTTCCTCTTCCCTACTGCTCCCACGCCCCCACAGATAGATGGTGGTGGGTTAGTCACTAAGTCATGTTGGATCCTTGCCACCTCATGGACTGTAGCCTGCCAGGCCCCTCTGTCCATGGAATTTCCCAGGCAAAATTACTGGGGTGGGTTGCCATTTCCTTTTCCAGGGGATCTTCCTGTTCAGAAATCAAACATATGTCTCCTTCGCTGCAGGTGGAGTCTTTACCACTGAGCCACCAGGGAAGTTCCCCTCACAGTTTACCCAATTATTAATATCTTGCATTCAGTTCAGTTCAGTTCAGTTTAGTCGCTCAGTCATGTCCGACCCTTTGCAACCCCATGAATTGCAGCACGCCAGGCCTCCCATACTGTTCATGGGGTTCTCAAAGCAAGAATACTGAAGTGGTTTGCCATTCCCTTCTCCAGTGGACCACATTCTGTCAGACCTCTCCACCATGACCCGGCCGTCTTGGGTGGCCCCACATGGCATGGCTTAGTTTCACTGAGTTAGACAAGGCTGTGGTCCGTGTGATTAGATTGACTAGTTTTCTGTGATTATGGTTTCAGTGTGTCTGCCCTCTGATGCCCTCTCGCAACACCTACTGTCTTACTTGGGTTTCTCTTACCTTAGACGTGGGGTATCTCTTCATGGCTGCTCCAGCAAAGCGCGGCCGCTGCTCCTTACCTTGGATGAGAGGTATCTCCTCACCACCGCCCCTCCTGACCTTGAACGTGGAGTAGCTCCTCTCGGCCCTCCTGCACCTGCGCAGCCACCGCTCCTTGGACGTGGGGTTGCTCCTCCCGGCTGCCGCCCCTGGCCTCGGGCGTGGGGTGGCTCCTCCTCCATGAGTTTATAGTCTCTTATAATCCTTTGTATTTCTGCATTGTCTGTTGTAACCTCTCCTTTTTCATTTCTAATTTTGTTGATTTGATTCTTCTCTCTGTTTTTCTTGATGAGTCTGGCTAAAGGTTTGTCAATTTTGTTTTATCTCCTCAAAGAACCAGCTTTTCATTTATTAATCTTTGCTATTGTTTCTTTCATTTCTTTTTCCTTTATTTCTGCTTGGATCTTTATCATTTCTTTCCTCCTACTAATTTTGTTTTGTTTGTTTGTTTGTTCTACTTTTCCCAGTTGTTTTAGCTGTCTTGAGGTAGGATTGTATTGGTATAAACTTCTCTCTTAGAACTGCTTTTGCTGCATCCCATAGGTTTTGATTTGTCGTGTTTTCATTGTCATTTGTTTCTAGAAATTTTTTAATTTCTCTTTTGATTTCTTCCGTAACCTGTTGGTTATTTAGAAATGTGTTGTTTAATCTCCATGTATTTGTGTTTCTTAGAGTTTTTTTCTTGTAATTGATATCTAGTTTCATTGCACTGTGGTCAGAGAAGATGCTTGATATGATTTCAATATTAAATTTACTGAGGTTTGATTTGTGACCCAAGATGTGGTCTATCCTGGAGAATGTTCCATATGCACTTGAGAATAAAGTATACTCTGCATTTTGGATGGAATGTCCTGAAGATATCAGTGAGATCCATCTCATCTAGTGTATCATTTAAGACTTGTGTTTACTTATTAATTTTCTATTTGATGATCTGTCCCTTGGTTTGAGTGTGGTGCTAAAGTCTCCTACTATTATTGTGTTACTGTCAATTTCTCCTTTTATATCTGTTAGTGTTTGTCTTATATATTGAGGTGCTCCTATGTTGGGTACATAGATATTTACAACTGTTATGTCTTCATCTTGGATTGATCCCTTGATCATTATGTAGTGTCCTTCCTTACCTCTTGTAATCTTCTTTATTTTAAGGTCTATTTTGCCTGATATGAAGATTGCTACTCCAACTTTCTTTTGCTTCCCATTTGCATGGAATATATTTTTCCATCCTCTCACTTTTAGTCTATATGTGTCTTTAGGTCTGAAGTGGGTCTCTTGTAGAGAACGTATATATGGATCTTGTTTTTGTATCCATTCAGCCAGAAGCATTTAAACCATTTACATTTAAAGTAATTATTGGTATACATGTTCCTATTGCCATTTTCTTAACTGTTTGGGGTTGATTTTGTAGGTCTTTTTTCTTCTCTTGTATTTCTTGGCAATGTTAAGTCCCTTTAACTTTTGTTGTAAAGCTGGTTTGGTGGCACTGAATTCTCTTAACTTTTGCTTGTCTGAAAAGCTTTTTATTTCTCCATCAATTTTGAATGAGATCCTTGCCAGGTACAGTAATCTTTGTTGTAGATTTTTCCCTTTCGGTTCTTTAAATATATCCTGCCATTCCCTCTAGCCTGCAGAGTTTCTGTTGAAAGATCAGCTGTTAAGTGTAAGGGGTTTCCATTGTATTTTCCTTGATGCTTCAAGCTGGTTTTAGAAAACGCAGAGGAACCAGAGATCAAATTGCCAACATCCGCTGAATCATAGAAAAAGCAAGAGAGTTCCAGAAAAACATCTATTTCTGCTTTATTGACTATGCCAAAGCCTTTGACTGTGTGGATCACAATCAACTGTGGAAAATTCTTCAAGAGATGGGAATACCAGATCACCTGATCTGCCTCTTGAGAAATTTGTATGCAGGTCAGGAAGCAACAGTTAGAACTGGACATGGAACAACAGACTGGTTCCAAATAGGAAAAGGAGTTCATCAAGGCTGTATATTGTCACCCTGTTTATTTAACTTCTATGCAGAGTACATCATGAGAAACGCTGGACTGGAAGAAACACAAGCTGGAATCAAGATTGCTGAGAGAAATATCAGTAACCTCAGATATGCAGATGACACCACCCTTATGGCAGAAAGTGAAGAGGAACTAAAAAGCCTCTTGATGAAAGTGAAAGTGGAGAGTGAAAAAGTTGGCTTAAAGCTCAACATTCAGAAAACGAAGATCACGGCATCTGGTCCCATCACTTCATGGGAAATAGATGGGGAAACAGTGGAAACTGTGTCAGAATTTATTTTTCTGGGCTCCAAAATCACTACAGATGGTGACTGCAGCCATGAAATTAAAAGACGCTTACTCCTTGGAAGGAAAGTTATGACCAACCTAGATAGCATATTCAAAAGCAGAGACATTACTTTGACAACAAAGGTCCATCTAGTCAAGGCTATGGTTTTTCCTGTGGTCATGTATGGATGTGAGAGTTGGACTGTGAAGAAGGCTGAGTGCCGAAGAATTGATGCTTTTGAACTGTGGTGTTGGAGAAGACTCTTGAGAGTCCCTTGGACTGCAAGGAGATCCAACCAGTCCATTCTGAAGGAGATCAGCCCTGGGATTTCTTTGGAAGGAATGATGCTAAAGCTGAAACTCCAGTACTTTGGCCACCTCATGCGAAGAGTTGACTCATTGGAAAAGACTCTGATGCTGGGAGGGATTGGGGGCAGGAGAAGAAGGGGACGACAGAGGATGAGATGGCTGGATGGCATCACTGACTCGATGGACGTGAGTCTAAGTGAACTCCGGGAGTTGGTGAGGGACAGGGAGGCCTGGTGTGCTGCGATTCATGGGGTCGCAAAGAGTCGGACACGACTGAGCGACTGATCTGATCTGATCTGATCTGCTGCTTTTAATATTCTTTCTTTGTATTTAGTATTTGTTAGTTTAATATGTGTCTTGACATGTTTCTCCTTGAGTTTATCCAGTATGGGACTCTTTGTGCCTCTTTGACTTGATTGACTATTTCCTTTTCCATGTTGGGGAAATTTTCCACTATAATCTCTTCAAAAATTTTATCTTTCTTTGTTTTTCTCTTCCTTTTCCAGGACCCCTACAATTCAAAAGTTGGTGCATTTGACATTGTCCCAGAGGTCTCTGAGACTATCCTCAGTTCTTTTCATTCTTTTTACTTTATTCTGCTCCTCAGAAATTATTTCTATCATTTTATCTTCCAGCTCACTGATTCATTCTTTTGCTTCAGATATTCTGCTATTGATTCCTTCTAGAGTATTTTTAATTTTGGTAATTGTGTTGTTTGTTTCTGTATGTTTATTCCTTAATTCTCCTAGGTCTTTGTTAATTGAGTCTTGCATTTTCTCTATTTTGTTTTCAAGGTTTTGATAATCTTTACTATTATTATTCTGAATTCTTTTTCAGGTAGATTGCCTATTTCCTCCTCATTTATTTGTTTCTAGTTTGTTCCTTCATTTATGTAGTATTTCTCTGCCTTTTCATTTTTTTTTTTTTTAAACTTATTGTGTTTGATGTCTCCTTTTCCCAGGCTTCAAGGTTGAATTCTTTCTTCCTTTTGGTTTCTCCCCTCCTAAGGTTGGTCCAGTGGTTTGTATAAGCTTTGTATAGGGTGAGATTTGTGCTAATTTTTGTTTGTTTTTCCTCTGATGGACAAGGCTGAGTGAGGTGGTAATCCTGTCTGCTAATGATTGGGTTGTATTTTAGTTTTGTTTGTTGTTTAGATGGGGCAGCCTTCACAGGGTGCTTCTGGTGGTCGGGTCATGCTGGGTCTTGTATTCAAGTGGTTTCCTTTGTGTATTTGATACTCCCTAGGGTTATTTCTCTGGTAGTCTTGGGTCTTGGAGTCTGTGTTCCCACTCCAAAGGCTCAAAGCTTGATCTCTGCTCAGGAACAAAGATTCCACAAGTTACGGCTGCTGTTGCTGCTGCATTAAGTGAAATTAAAACAAATATCCATAAACAAGAAGCCAAAGATGAACCCCAGACAAATGGCAGTTACAAAATCAAGCAAATAATAATTAAAATAATGGAATATACACGTGCACATATACACCTGTGAACAAAGTCAAAACAGTCCAACAAAAATAAAGTACAATAGCTTGACCTGGTGAACAAAGGAAATAAAAAATTATACTTATCAGTTAAGAACAAAACTAACTAAAGCAGAAACTGTAAAACAAAACTAAATCAAGGTGACAGGTTGGGGAATAAAGCAATGAAAACTAAGCTAACAAATATGTTGAGAGGAAAGGAAAGAAAGAAAAGAAAGGCTATACATGCAAAGTTAAATAGAGGAAGATGAAGAAGATTTATATACATGAAAGATTTAACTGCAAGGGGAAAAGAACAGTAGGAAAGGCAAACAAAGGAATAAATGTAGAAAAAATATTGTAGGCTTAAAAAAATTAAAATTATAAAAAGGAGAAAGGAAAAAAGAAACAGAAGAAGAAAGAGAAACCCCCCCCCCCAAAAAACCCCCAACTCCACAGAACTTCAAAAGTCCAATGCAGAGGGAGTGGTTTATAACAACAGTAATAAAAGTGTGACTGAAATACACATATACATATACATATACACCCACAAGCAAAATCAAATCAGTCCAACAAAAATAAAGTAGAATGATTGACCCAGCAAACAGAGGAAACCATAAATTATATCTACCAGAACAAAACTAACTAAAGCATGAACTGGAAAAGTAAAGAAGGTGCCAATTCGGGAATAAGGCAATGAAAATAAAACTAACAAATATGTTCAGAGAGAAGGAAAGAATAGAAAGAAAGAATGGATATGCAAAGTTGAATAGAGTTAGATAAAGAATATTTATATACATTAAAGATTAACTGCAAGGGAAAAGAACAGTAGGAAAAGCAAAGGAAACAATAAAGGTAGAGAAAATAATAATAGGCTTAAAAAATTAAAATTAAAAAAAGAGAAAAAAAAGGAAGGGGGGAACTTCTCAGAGCAGCAAAAGCCCAATGTAGAGGCAGAGATTTATAACAAGAATACAAAAATGTAACTTGGAAAAATAAAAAGCTCAAAATCTTAATTAGATATCATAGTGTCAATAAAATTGACAATTACAACAGAGGGGGAAAATAGGAAAAAAAAGAAAAAATCCAAAAGAATCTATAGAACAAGTCAAAACATCAGAATAATAAATGTTTTTCTTGAGTCACTACTGTCAGAGTCCTTCCCTGCTGGGAGTCACAGTCTGTTCACCTCCCTAGGATGCCCTCCAACACTGCTGATCTCTGGACCTGCTGTGGGGGCAGCTCAGATTCTAATCTGGTCCAAATCCTGTGTGTTCTTGCCTCCAATGTCCACAGCCATCAGAACTAGTGTTTTCTTTTGTGGGAGCTCTCAGTGGCCTTTTATATTTTCCATAGACACAGTGTCTGCCTAGTTGATCGTGTGGATTTAATCTGCAGCTTGTACAGCTGGTGGGAAATTTTGGGGTCTTCTTCCTTAGCCACACTGGCCCTGGGTTTCAGTTGTGGTTTTATTTCCATCTCTGCATGTGGGTTTTCCACCGGGGTTTGCTCCTGAGGCTGCCCTGGAGGACTTGGGTTTCCCCCAGGGAGGACCACGTGTGGAGGTGGTGCAGCTGCTTGCGTTGTAGGGGTTCTGGCAGCACCAGGTACTCAGGGGAGTTGGCGGCTAGGGCAGCAGGAAATATAGTGCTCTAGAAGGGTGTGGCAACCAGTATTGGCCAATACACTCCAGTATTCTTGCCTGGAGAAACTCCTGTCAGAGAAGCCTGGTAGGTCACAGTCCACAGGGCCGCAAGGAGTTGGACACTACCAATATGACCCTGCACACATAGACGCAAGAATTATTTTGTTTGTGGCAGCTCTACCCCAGTGAGTTGAGCATGAAGGTGGTGCAGCTGCTTGGTTTGCAGGGACCCTGGCATTGCCAAGTGTGCAGGGACACGGACTGCCTCTGCTGCAGGAGTTATGGCCCTAACAGACTTTTTTTTTTTTTTTAAGCCTCCTGTAGCTGGCGATTAAAAGGCCTCCTTGGCCAGTCTTTCTCCATATCTCTGCCTGTCCAGACACTTAGAGGGCTCCTTTGCCCGGAGTCCTTCTCTGTTTTTCGGCACATCAGTCACAAAGAGGGGCCCTTGGCTGGAGCCCTACTCTGTAGTTCAGTTTATCAGGTGTTTGGTGGACCAGCCTCTCTACTGTTCAGCTGAGGTTGCTGGCGTGTGGGGAGAGAGGCTATGGTGATGTCTCCACCCCCTACTCGTGACTCAGCAGTATCACCTTGCTTCCATGGCTGCCTGGCTTTCCTCCATAGGTATTTCCCACCACAATCTCCTCCCTCACGTCCCCTCGGTCCATCTCTTCACAGTCAACAGAAGCCCTCGTCCTGGGATTGCTCTACAATTCCCGAACTCCAGCTCCCAGCTGCTGTCCCTTCCAGGGGACCTGCGTCCCTGTCCTGCATATCTGTCCAGGGTATGTATGGCTGTGGCAAGGACTACCTGATTGTCATTCTATTCAGGCTGCCACAGATCAGCTGTTTCACTCTCAGCCTTAAAAGTTTCTCCTCTGGCTCAGATAATTGCCCCGATGTGGGGATCGGACCCCTGCTTCAGTTCCCCCGCCCACTGACGGCAGGTCCAGTCCTACTAACACTCCAGTTTTCCCCCCTACTTCCTTAGTCCTACTGAATTTTGTGTGGTTCTACATATTTTTTTGCGCTGGTCAGATACTCCTGTCCTCTCTCAGCTGGTGTTCTGCATGCACTTCTGTGTCTGAAGGTGTATTCCTGATGTATCTGTGGAGAGAGATGAACTCCACTTCCACCTACTCCCCCACCATCTTGTTCTCTCCGTTGTAACTTAAAAAATATATATATATTATTATTTCATGAATTTGATAGTGAAATCAAGCAACTCAGTCCATGTTAGATAGAATACAAAATTTTGATCAATAGATAACTAAGTCAAATTCTCCCTGCAGACTGTGATTTCTGACTGGTATAGTAGATCAAAATGAGATTTACTTTTCTACTTAAGTCAGTGTCCACAAATCATGTAACTCAATTGAATAGGAGACTCCTTTTGTATCAACTTCAAGGCATTCAGAGGAACAAAAAATATTTATAAACACACACTCTCTCTCTCACACACACCTATACCTTACTCAGGGAACATATAAAACACATAAAGTGTTTTTCTATATCTTAATTTGGTTTAATAATAATGGCTACTTAAAAAATCAAACATTTAGTGAATGTAAGGGAGAGAAATAGGAGTAGTTAGATAGAGTTAAAGGGTAGGGAAAAGAAAGAAATATTTTTGAGACTGTGAACTACCTGGATCTTCTGCTATCTTAAGATTTTTTAAATGGGAAAAACAGAAGAGAGAAGGAAGAATATAAACAGAAGGGAGGGCATACACACATGTTCCCAAGACAAATGCAGACGTGACTGTTTGATCCTGGGATGGTAACGTGAGCTGGACACAATTTAGAGAGATGATTATAGTGATAGAGTGACAGCATGGGAGGTATGCATATAGAACAATAGCGTAACAGGAAGAAAGGATGGTCAACACCGAGAAGATAACACACACACAGATGTGCATAGAGAGAGAAGAGGCAACAGAATTCATATTTCCCAGACACATTTTAACTGGAAATCACTGTTACAGTTTTGTTATTTAAATAGTTTTGATTCAAACTTTATTTGGAACTATAGAGGATCTTGAACTCTTGATTTTGAGGAAGTATTAATTAAGCCCTATGAAGAAAGTTTAAAGGGAGAAAAAAGGCCATTTTAAATGGAGTAACATCCCCATCTTGTGGTGGTTCAGAATATTGACTCTGCTTTTTAATGGCATTTCGAGTTTACATAATTAAACGATAGCTAACTTGATTATTCTTGGAAACAGGGGAGAGTAATTACAGAGAAAGTTGAATCTGCAATTTCTGAACCTATTAAAATTTTAATGGAAGAGTTACAGTAGTAAACAGTAGGTGCTAATTATTTAATAGTTCACTGTTCAGTGTTTGCCTTAACTTACCAAGGTCAGAGCAAGAGTCAAGAGGTAATCCACATTTGAATTTACCTTTTCTTAAATCTATTGTCTAGAGGTTTCATTTTTTAATATTACAAAATCTCATTTTCTTGCACGTTATGATATAATGAAAAGCTAGGACCACTAGTGCCGCCGACAATTCTTACATTCAGTTCATTTCAGTCACTCATTCATGTCTGAATGTCTTTGAGATCCCATGGACGGCAGCACGCCAGGCTTCCCTGTCCTTAACCAACTCCTGGAGCTTGCTCAAACTCATGTGCATTGAGCTGGTGAGCCATCCAACCATCTCATCCTAATGCATCCCTTCTCCTCTTGCTGTCAGTCTTTCCCAGTATCAGGGTCTTTTCTAGTGAGTCAGCTCGCATCAGGCGGCCAAATTATTGGAGCTTCAGCTTCAGCATCAGTCCTTCCAATAAATATTCAGTATTGATTTCCTTTAGAACTGACTGGTTTGATGTCCTTGGAGTCCAAGGGACTCTCAAGAGTATTCTCCAACACCACAGTTCAAAAGCTACAATTCTTCAGTTTTCAGCTTTCTTTATGGTCCAACTCTCACATCCATACATGACTACTGGAAAAACCATAGCTTTGACTAGACAGACCTTTGTTGGCAAAGTAATGTCTCTGCATTTTAATATCTAGGTTGGTCATAGCTTTTCTTCCAAGGAGCAAGTGTCTTTTAATTTCAAGGCTGCAATCACCATCTGTGGTGATTTTGCAGCCCAAGAAAATAAAGCCTCTCACTGTTTCCATTGTTTCCCCATCTATTTGCCATGAAGTGATTGGACCAGATACCATGATCTTTGTTTTTTGAATGTTGAGTTTTAAGCCAGCTTTTTCGCTCGCCTCTTTTTCTTACTTTACTACACTCCATTCCCTTAGCCTGGGACCCATCTGGTTACCTGTAATATGGAGTGGAGTCTCTGAAAATGCATGGTTAGGAATGTAAGTGTATTCTCTATTATCTTACTTTTTGTTGATTTGGTTCTTTGGCATAAGAGGTTTTATTTTTAATTAATCCATGATTTAAAGCATTCACTGAAATGCTGCTGATGTGCCCAAACTATGTAACTAGGAATATAAAAGTAGGGAAGGTGAGATACAGCCCCTACCCACCAGATGCTTATAGTCTTATTAGGGACATAGACAAACACACGAATCGCATTGAAAAGTAAGGTGATGTGGATGGGGATTAAGATGGCAGAGAAAGAAGAGAGGATGCGTAGCTTGCCTCCTCCCATAAATATGTCAAATATACATCTACATGTGGAACAATTCTCATGGAAAACTATCCGCAAACTGGCAGAACTCCTATGTAACCCAGGCTGCAAAAAATATTCCCACATAATCAAATAGCGAGGAAAAAACCCCCACAAAAACACAAAAACATTGAGTTGGGACCTGTGCCTCTGGGAAGGGACTAAGATGAAAAGAAGGCTGTGCAGGGACAGACGCTTGTCCAGGGGGATGAGTGGGTTAAGGCAGGAGCTTAATGTCCCAGTTTTGGGGTCTTATGCAGGGAAGACAAGATATCCTTGGCTGCTTGGAGAATTGCTAAGACAAGTAGAAAGACTGGAGAAGACTAGACATCACTTGTGGGCATTCATGGGTGTGGCTTACCCCCAGAGAGGGTGGAGAGAGATCTGTCCTTGTTGTGGCCATATTGGTACACCCCCCAATCTAAGATAAGCAAATGTATCTTCCCTGCTCAATTCATGCCACAGCTTGGCAGCAGATCTAGCATTATCAGCAACTGGAAAAAAAAAACTTGAACTACGGATGCAGAGGCAGTCTGGGCATCTAGGATGTAGTCCAGGTAGGGCAGTGGTGGCCACTGTTAGCATTTAAGCAGTGCTCCAGAAGCAACCCCCTTCTGTTAGCAGCACAGCCACTTCAGTTCCTACAACCACCATGAACTCCAGTCCCAGGCAACTGAATGCTCCAGCACCATTCACTCCACACCACAGCACTGTTCTAATCTGGAATGACCACAATTGGGTAAAGGATGCAACCTTGGGGTGCATCTGATTAGAATCACAGATGTTTACACAGGCAGTACATTGGACCTCTGTAAGCACACAGGCCTCAAATTACTTCAACACTCCCTTTCATTGGGGCAAAGGCCCCAATTCAGGGAGAAGGAAAATTACACTTTTAACAGGGAACAAATCCTACTTGAGTCCAACTTCAGGGCTCCTGGTCCAGCAACTTGGGAGATCACATCCCTGACAGGGCCACTGAGCAGAAAGGAAGTCCCACCTCATACCCTGTGCAGGCTTTAGCTCCCTCTATCAAGGTGATAGTGGCCAGTACACCATAAGGAAAGATATAGCTGGTGTCCAAATCAAATTTAGCCCTGGCACTGAAGACATTTAGCACATACAACCTATATGGGGATGATCCCACATAAAAACACCTCTTCAGGATCATGATAGATACATGTTTCACCTAAGTTCATAGAAACAGAGAAAGGTAAATAAAATGATAAGGCAGAGCAAGTACTCCCAACTGAAAAAGTAAGAGAAAACTCTCCACAAAAACCCCCTGAGAAACAGAGATAATCAGTTTATCATACATGGAGTTCAAAAAGTTGGTAGTAAAAGTTCTTACTGAACAGAGCAGACAGGAGAAGCAAAAAGAACTACAGTCTTACAGCCCATGGAACAGAAAACACAATCACAGAAAGTTAGACAAAATGAAATGGCAGAAGAATAAGTCCCACAAGAAGGATCAGGATAAACCCCCAGAAAAACAACTAAGTAAAGCAGAGATGGGCAATTAAAAAAAAAAAAAAGAATTCAGAATGATGATTGTGAAGATGATCCAGGATCTCAGAAAAAAATGGAGGCAATGATTGAGATGATACAATAAAAGTTTAACAAAGACCTAGAAGAACTAAAATACAAACAGCATTGAACAATCCAGTAACTGAAATGAAAAATGCACTAGAAGAAATCAATAGCAGAATAACTAAGGCAGAAGAACATGTAAATGACCTGGAAGATAGAATGGTGTAAATCACTGCCATGGAAAAGAATGAAGAAAAAAATGTAAAAAGAAACGAAGACAGTTTAAGAGAACTCTGGGACAACATTAAAAACATTTGCATTAAAGGGGTCCCAGAAGGAGAAGAAAGAGAGAAAGGGCCTGAGCAGATATTTTAAGAGATAGTTGCTGAATACTTCTGTAACAGGGGAAAGGAAACAGTGACCCAAGTCCAGGAAACACAGAGAGTCCCAGGCAAGATAAACTCAAGGAAGAACATGCTGAGATTAATCAAGTTGGCAAAATTAAAGACAAATAAAAAGTATTTAAAAGCAACAAGGAAAAAACAACAAACATACAAGAGAACTACTCATAAGGTTATTAGCTGACTTCTCAGCAGAAACTCTTCAAGCCAGAAGGGAGTGGCATGATATATTCAAAATGATGAAAGGGAAGAACCTATAAGTAAGAATACCCAGTAAGGCTCTCTTTCAGATTTGACATAGAAATCAAAAGCTTTACTGACAAGCAAAAGCTAAAGAAATTCAGCACCACCAGACCAGCTTTACAATAAATGCTAAAGAAACTTCTCTAGGTGGAAAAGAGACCAGCAATGTAAAACAACTTTGTACATATATAGACTGCTGTATCAAAACCTAATGGGAACAGCAAACCCCAAAACTACAATAGATATAAATAAAAAAGTAAAAGCTACCCAAACAGAACACTAAAGATGGTCATCAGACCCTAAGAGAAGAGACCAAGAGAGGAAGGGAAGAAAACTGACCTATAAGAGCAAACCCAAAAGAATTAACAAAATGGTAATAGGAACATACATATCAATAATTACCTTAAATGAAAGTGGGTTAAATGCTCCAACCAAAAGACATAGACTGGTTGAATAGATACAAAAACAAGACCTGCATATATGCTGTTTATAAGAGGTCCATTTCAGACCTACTGAAAGTGACAGGATGGAAAAAGTATTCCATAAAAATGGAAATTGAAAGAAAGCTGGAATAGCAATACTCATTATCAGACAAAACAGACTTTACAGAATGTATTAAGAGACAAAAAATGTTTACATAATGCTCAAGGGATCAATTCAGGAAGAAGATACAACAATTGCATATATATATATATAACTTCAGACCACCTTGATATATAAGGCAAGTCATAATAGGCATAAAGGGAGAAATTGAGAATCAATAAGGAAACACTGGCCTTAAATGACACATTCAGTTCAGTTCAGTCGCTCAGTCGTGTCTGACTCTTTGCGACTCCATGAATTGCAGTACGTCAGGCCTCCCTGTCCATCACCAACTCCCGGGATTCACCCAAACCCATGTCCATCGAGTCGGTGATGCCATCCAGCCATCTCATTCTCTGTTGTCCCCTTCTCCTGCCCCCAATCCCTCCCAGCATCAGAGTCTTTTCCAGTGAGTCAACTCTTCGCATGAGGTGGCCAAAGTATTGGAGTTTCAGCTTTAGCATCAGTCCTTCCGATGAACACTCAGGACTGATCTCCTTCAGAATGGACTGGCTGGATCTCCTTGCAGTCCAAGGGATTCTCAAGAGTCTTCTCCAACACCACAGTTCAAAAGCATCAATTCCTCAGTGCTCAGCTTTCTTCACAGTCCAACTCTCACATCCATACATGGCCACTGGAAAAACCATAGCCTTGACTAGATGGACCTTTGTTGTCAAAGTAATGTCTCTGCTTTTGAATATGCTATCTAGGTTGGTCATAACTTTCCTTTCAAAGAGTAAGTGTCTTTTAATTTCATGGCTGCAATCACCATCTGCAGTGATTTTGGAGCTGGGAAAAAAAAAAAAAAAGTCTGACACTGTTTCCGCTGTTTCCCCATCTATTTCCCATGAAATGATGGGACCAGATGCCATGATCTTAGTTTTCTGAATGTTGAGCTTTAACCCAACTTTTTCACTCTCCTCTTTCACTTTCATCAAGAGGTTTAGGCCAATGGATTTAACTGATATTTATAGAGTATTCCATCCAAAAGAAGCAGAATATAACATTCATTTCATGTGCACATGGAGTATTCTCCAGGATTGACAAAACCTGGGCCACAAAATGAGCTTCAGTGAATTTAATAAAACTGAAGTCTTATCACACATCTTTTCCTATTACAGTAATATGAGATTAGAAGTAAACTAGAAGAAAACAAATTGTAAAAGCCGTGAATATGTGCAGGATAAAAATACACTAGAAAAAAAAAGGTCACTGAAGAAATCAAAGAGGAAATTAAAAAATACCTGGAGACAAATGAAAATGACAATACAATAATCCAAAATCTATGAGATACAGCAAAAGCAGCTCTAAGAAGGAAGTTTATAGCAATACAAGTTTACCTCAGGAAACAAAAAAAACTCAAACAACCTAACTTTTCCCTGAATGGATGAATTTAACTCAGATGACCATTATATCTACTACTGTGGGCAAGAATCCCTTAGAAGAAATGGAGTAGCCCTCATCATAAACAAAAGAGTCCAAAATGCCGTACTTGGATGCAATTTCAAAAACGACAGATTGATCTGTTTGTTTCCAAGCCAAACCATTCAGTATCACAGTAATCCAAGTCTATGCCCTAACCAGTAATGCTGAAGAAGCTGAAGTTGAATGGTTGTATGAAGACCTACAAGACCTTCTAGAACTAACACCCAAAAAAGATGTCCTCTTCATTATAGGGGACTGGAATGCAAAAATAAGAAGTCAAGAAATACCTGGAGTAACAGGCAAATTTGGCCTTGGAGTACTGAATGAAGCAGGGCAAAGGCTAACAGAGTTTTCCCAAGAGAATGCACTGGTCATAGAAACACCCTCTTCCAACAACGCAAGAGAAGACTCTATACATGGGCATCACCAGATGGTCAACACCAAAATCAGACTGATTATATTCTTTGCAGTCAAAGATGGAGAAGCTCTATACAGTCAGCAAAACAAGACTAGTGGCTGACAGTGGCTCAGAAATGAACTCCTTATTGCAAAATCCAGACTTAAATTGAATTAAGTAAGGAAAACCAATAGACCATTCAGATATGACCTAAATCAAACCCCTTGTAATTACATAGTGGACATGACAAATAGATTCAAGGGATTAGATCTTATAGACAGAGTGCCTGATGAACTATGGATGGAGGTTCATGGCATTGTACAGATCAGATCAGATCAGTCGCTCAGTCGTGTCCGACTCTTTGTGACCCCATGAATCGCAACACGCCAGGCCTCCCTGTCCATCACCAACTCATGGAGTTCATTCAGACTCATGTCCATCGAGTCAGTGATGCCATCCAGCCATCTCATCCTCTGTCGTCCCCTTTTCCTCTTGTCCCCAAACTCTCCCAGCATCAGAGTCTTTTCCAATGAGTCAACTCTTCGCATGAGGTGGCCAAAGTACTGGAGTTTCAGCGTTAGCACCATTCCTTCCAGAGAAATCCTAGGGCCAATCTCCTTCAGAATGGACTGGTTGGATCTCCTTGCAGTCCAAGGGACTCTCAAGAGTCTTCTCCAACACCACAGTTCAAAAGCATCAATTCTTCGGCACTCAGCCTTCTTCACAGTCCAACTCTCACATCCATACATGACCACGGGAAAAACCATAGCCTTGACTAGATGGACCTTTGTTGTCAAAGTAATGTCTCTGCTTTTGAATATGCTATCTAGGTTGGTCATAACTTTCCTTCCAAGGAGTAAGCGTCTTTTAATTTCATGGCTGCAAACACCATCTGCAGTGATTTTGGAGCCCAGAAAAATAAAGTCTGACACTGTTTCCACTGTTTCCCCATCTATTTGCCATGAAATGATGGGACCGGATGCCATGATCTTCGTTTTCTGAATGTTGAGCTTTAAGCCAACTTTTTCACTCTCCACTTTCACTTTCATCAAGAGGCTTTTGAGTTCCTCTTCACTTTCTGCCATAAGAGTGGTGTCATCTGCATATCTGAGGTTATTGATATTTCTCCCGGCAACCTTGATTCCAGGTTGTGTTTCTTCCAGTCCAGCGTTTCTCATGATGTACTCTGCATATAAGTTAAATAAACAGAGTGACAATATACAGCCTTGACGTACTCCATTTCCTATTTGGAACCAGTCTGTTGTTCCATGTCCAGTTCTAACTGTTGCTTCCTGACCTGCGTACAAATTTCTCAAGAGGCAGGTCAGGTGGTCTGGTATTCCCATCTCTTTCAGAATTTTCCACAGTTGATTATGATCCACACAGTCAAAGGCTTTGGCATAGTCAATAAAGCAAAAATAGATGTTTTTCTGGAATTCTCTTGCTTTTTCCATGATCCAGAAGATGTTGGCAATTTGATCTCTGGTTCCTCTGCATTTTCTAAAACCAGCTTGAACATCAGGAAGTTCACGGTTCACGTATTGCTGAAGCCTGGCTAGGAGAATTTTGAGCATTACTTTACTAGCGTGTGAGATGAGTGCAATTGTGCAGTAGTTTGAGCATTCTTTGGCATTGCCTTTCTTTGGGATTGGAATGAAAACTGACCTTTTCCAGTCCTGTGGCCACTGCTGAGTTTTCCAAATTTGCTGGCATATTGAGTGCAGCATTTTCACAGCATCATCTTTCAGGATTTGGAATAGCTCAACTGGAATTCTATTACCTGCACTAGCTTTGTTCGTAGTGATGCTTTCTAAGGCCCACTTGACTTCACATTCCAGGATGTCTGCCTCTAGGTCAGTGATCACACCATCATGATTATCTGGGTCGTGAAGATCTTTTCTGTACAGTTCTTCTTCTTAATATCTTCTGCTTCTGTTAGGTCCATACCATTTCTGTCCTTTATCGAGCTCATCTTTGTGTGAAATGTTCCTTTGGCATCTCTGATTTTCTTGAAGAGATCTCTAGTCTTTCCCATTCTGTTGTTTTCCTCTATTTCTTTGCATTGATTGCTGAAGAAGGCTTTCTTATCTCTTCTTGCTATTCTTTGGAACTCTGCATTCAGATGTTTATATCTTTCCTTTACCCCTTTGCTTTTCGCTTCTCTTCTTTTCACAGCTATTTGTAAGGCCTCCCCAGACAGCCATTTTGCTTTTTTGCATTTCTTTTCCATGGGGATGGTCTTGATCCCTGTCTCCTGTACAATGTCACGAGCCTCATTCCATAGCTCATCAGGCACTCTATCTATCAGATATAGGCCCTTAAATCTATTTCTCACTTCCACTGTATAATCATAAGTGATTTGATTTAGGTCATACCTGAATGGTCTAGTGGTTTTCCCTCCTTTCTTCAATTTAAGTCTGAAATTGGCAATAAGGAGTTCATGGTCTGAGCCACAGTCAGCTCCTGGTCTTGTTTTTGCTGACTTGTTTTGCTGAGCTTCTCCATCTTTGGCTGCAAAGAATATAATCAATCTGATTTTGGTGTTGACCATCTGGTGATGTCCATGTATACAGTCTTCTCTTGTGTTGTTGGAAGAGGGTGTTATGACCAGTACATTTTCTTGGCAAAACTCTGTTAGTCTTTGCCGTGCTTCATTCCATATTCCAATGCCAAATTTGCCTGTTACTTCAGGTGTTTCTTGACTTCCTACTTTTGCATTCCAGTCCCCTATAATGAAAAAGACATCTTTTTTGGGTGTTAGTTCTAAAAGGTCCCGTAGGTCTTCATAGAACCGTTCAACTTCAGCTTCTTCAGTGTTACTGGTTGGGGCATAGACTTGGATTACTGTGATATTGAATGGTTTGCCTTGGAAATGAACAGAGATCATTCTGTCGTTTTTGAGATTGCCTCCAAGTACTGCATTTCGGACTCTTTTGTTGACCTTGATGACTACTCCATTTCTTCTGAGGGATTCCTGTCCGCAGTAGTAGATATAATGGTCATCTGAGTTAAATTCACCCATTCCAGTCCATTTGAGTTTGCTGATTCCTAGAATGTCGACATTCACTCTTGCCATCTCTTGTTTGACCACTTCCAATTTGCCTTGATTCATGGACCTGACATTCCAGATTCCTATGCAATATTGCTCTTTACAGCATCGGACCTTGCTTCTATCACCAGTCACATCCACGGCTGGGTATTCTTTTAGCTTTGGCTCCATCCCTTCATTCTTTCTGGAGTTATTTCTCCACTGATCTCCAGTAGCATATTGGGCACCTACTGACCTGGGGAGTTCCTCTTTCAGTATCCTATCATCCTTTTCATACTGTTCACGGGGTTCTCAAGGCAAGAATACTGAAGTGGCTTGCCATTCTCTTCTCCAGTGGACCACATTCTGTCAGATCTCTCCACCATGACATTGTACAGGAGGCAGTAATCAAGACCATCCCCAAGAAAAAGAAATTCAAAAAGGCAAAATGGTTGTCTGAGGAGGCGTTACAGATAGCTGAGATGATTTGGGAGAATGGCATTGAAATATGTATAATATCATATATGAAATGAGTCACCAGTCCAGGTTCGATGCACGATCCTGGATGCTTGGGGCTGGTGCACTGGGACGACCCAGAGGGATGGTATGGGGAGGGAGGAGGAAGGAGGGTTCAGGATGGGGAACACATGTATACCTGTGGCAGATTCATTTTGATATATGGCAAAACCAATAAAATATTGTAAAGTTAAATTAAAAAAAATAAAGGCAAAGGAGAAAAGGAAAGATATAAGCATCTGAATGCAGAGTTCCAAAGAATAGCAAGGAGAGATAAGAAAGCCTTCCTCAGTGATCAGTGTGGAGAAGGCAATGGCAACCTATTCCAGTACTCTTGCCTGCAGAATCCCATGGATGGAGGGGCCTGGTAGGCTGCAGTCCATGGGGTCGTGAAGAGTTGGACACAACTGTGTGACTTCACTTTCATTTCTCACTTTCATGCATTGGAGAAGGAAATGGCAACCGACTCCAGTGTTCTTGCCTGGAGAATCCCAGGGATGGTGGAGCCTGGTGGGCTGCCGTCTATGGGGTCGCACAGAGCTGGACACGACTGAAGCGACTTAGCAGCAGCAGCAGCAGTGATCAGTGCAAAGAAATAGAGGAAAACAATAGAATGGGAAAGACTAGAGATTTCTTCAAGAAAATTAGAAATACCAAGGAAACATTTCATGCAAAGATGGGCACAATAAAGGACAGAAATGGTATGGACCTAACAGAAGCAGATGATATTAAGAAGAGGTGGCAAGAATACACAGAAGAACTGTACAAAAAAGATCTTCATGACCCTGATAACCGCATCGGTATGCTTACTCACCTAGAGCCAAACATCCTGGAATGCAAAGTCAAGTAGGCCTTATGAAGCATCACTACAAACAAAGCTGGTGGAAGTGATGGAATTCCAGTTGAGCTATTTCAAATGCTAAAAGATGATGCTGTGAAAGTGCTGTACTCAATATGCCAGCAAATTTGGAAAACTCAGCAGTGGCCACAGGACTGGAAAAGGTCAGTTTTCCTTCCAATCCCAAAGAAAGGCAATACCAAAGAATGTTCAAAGTACCGTACAACTGCATTCATCTCATGCTAGCAAAGTAATGCTTAAAATACTCCAAGCCAGGCTTCAACAGCACGTGAACCGTGAACTTCTAGATGTTGAAGCTGGGTTTAGAAAAGTCAGAGGAACCAGAGATCAAATTGCGAACATCTGTTGGATCATCAAAAAAGGAAGAAAGTTCCAGAAAAGCATCTACTTCTGCTTCATGGACTATGCTAGAGTCCATGGTGACTCTGTAGATCACCACAAACTGTGGAAAATTCTGAAAGAGATGGGAATACCAGACCATCTACCTGCCTCCTGAGAAATCTGTATGCAGGTCAAGAAGCAACAGTTAGAACTAGACATGGAACAACAGACTGGTTCCAAATTGGAAAAGCAGTACATCAGGGCTTTGTATTGTCATTGTGCTTATTTCACTTATATGCAGAGTACATCATGGGAGATTCTGGGCAAATAAAGCACTAACTGGAATCAAGATTCCTGGGAGTAATATCAATAACCTCAAGCTACACAGATGACACCACCCTTATGGCAGAGAGCAGAGAAGAACTAAAGAGTCTCTTGATGAAAGTGAAAGAGGAGACTGAAAAATTTGTTTAAAACTAAACATTCAGAAAACTAAGATCATGGCATCCGGTCCCATCACTTCATGGCAAATTGATGGGGAAACAGTGGAAACAGTGATAGACTTTATTTTCTTGGGCTCCAAAATCACTGCAGATGGTGACTGCAGCCATGAAATTAAAAGACTCTTGCTCCTTGGAAGAAAAGTTGTGACCAACCTTGATAGCATATTAAAAAGCAGAGACATTACTTTGCCAGCAAAGGTCTGTTTAGTCAAAGCTATGGTTTTTCCAGTAGTCATGTATGGATGTGAGAGCTGGGCTATAAAGAAAGCTGTGTCGAAGTATTTTAGCTTTTGAACTGTGGTGTTGGAGAAGACTCTTGAGAGTCCCTTGGGCTGCAAGATCCAATCAGTCCATCCTAAAGCAAATAAGTGCTGAATATTCATTGGAAGGACTGATGCTGAAGCTGAAACTCCAATATGTTGGCCACCTGATGTGAAGAACTGACTCATTGGAAAAGACCCTGATTCTGGAAAGATTGAAGGTGAGAGGAGAAGGGGACAACAGAGGATGAGATGGTTGGATGGCAATATCGACTCGATGGATAGGAGTTTGAGTAAGCTCCAGGGATGGACAAGGAATCTGGCATGCTGGAGTCCATGGGGTCTCAAAGAGTCGGACGTGACTGAGCAACTGAACTGAACTGTACTGAACTTTCCCCATAAAGCAACTAGAGAAAGAAGAACAAACAAAACCTAAAGCTAATAGAAGAAAAAAAAATCATGAAGATCAGAGCAGAAGTAAATGAAATAGAGACAAAGAAAACAATAGCAAAGAACAATGAAACTAAAAGCTGTTTCTTTGAGAAGATAAACTGAAGTAAGTCTTTTGCCAAACTCATCAAGAAAAGAAAGAAGAGGACTCAATAAAATTAGGGCTGAAAAAGGAGAAGTTGCAACTGACACCACAGAAATACAAAGGATCATAAGAGATTACTACAAGCAACCATATGGCAATAAAATGGACAACCTGGAAGAAATGGACAAATTCTTATAAAGGTAAAATCTCCCAAGACTAAACCAGGAAGAAATATAAATATGAACAGATCAATCAGAAGAACTGAAATCAAAACTTGGTTAAAAAACTGCCAACAAACAAAAGTCCAGGACCAGATGGTTTCACAGGTAAATTCTATCAGACATTTAGAGAAGAAATAACACCTATCCTTCTGAAACTGTTCCAAAAGACTTCAGAGGAAGGAAAACTTCCAAATTTCATTGTATGAGGCCACCATCACCCTGATACCAAATCCAAAGGTAACACAAAAAATGAAAATTACAGGCTAAGATCATGGATGAGCATAGACACAAAAATCCTCAACAAAATACTAGCAATCCAAATCCAACAGTACATTAAAAGGATCATGTACCATGACCAAGTGGAATTTGCCCCAAGGATGCAAGGATTTTTCAATATCTGCAAATCAGTCAGTGTGATACACCACATCAACAAACTGAAGAATAAATACCATATGATCATCTCAATAGATGCAGAAAAACTTTTGACAAAATTCATTACCAATTTATGGTAAAACTCTCCAGAAAGTGGGCATAGGGGGAACATATCTCAACATAATAAATGCCATATACTATAAACCTATAGCTAACATCATACTCAATGGTGAAATGCTGAAACCATTTCCTCTAAGATCAGGAACAAACAAATATGTCTACTCTCACCACTTTTATTCAACATAGTTTTGGAAGTCTTAGCTATAGCAGTCAGAGAAGAAAAAGAAATTAATCCAAATTGGAAAAGAAGAAGTAAAACTGTCACTGTTTGTAAATGATACTATACATAGAAAATCCTAAAGATGCTACCAGAAAACTACTACAGCTCATCAATGACTTTGGTAAAATTGCAGGTTACAAAATTAATACACAGAAATCTGTTGCATTTCTATACACTAACAATGAAAGATCAGAAAGAGAAATTCAAGAAACAATCCCTTTACCATCATATCAAAAGCAATAAAATACCTAGGAATAAACCTATCTAAGGAAACAAAAGCCCTGTACTCCAAAAACTGTAAAACACTTATGAAAGAAATCAAAGATGACACAAACAGAAGGAAAAATATACCATGTTCTAGGATTAGAAGAATTAATATTGCCAAAATGACTATACTACTCAAGGCAATCTATAGATTCAGTGCAATCCCTATCAAATTACCAGTGGCATTTTTCAGAGAACTAGAACAAAAAAAAAAATCTTAAAAATTTATGGAGACACAAAAGATCCTGAATAGCCAAAGCAATCTTGAGAAAAAAAAAAATGGAGCTGGAAGAATCAGACTTTCTGACTTCAAACTACACTACAAAGCTGTTGTCATCAAAACACTGTGATCCTGGCACAAAAATAGAAATATATATACCAATGGAACAGAATAGAAAGCCCAGAAATGAAGCCACACACCTATGGTCAATTAATCTACAACAAAGGTGGCAAGACTATATAATGGAGGGAAGACCATCTTTTCAAAAAATGGTTCTGAGAAAACTAGACAGATATGCAAAAAAATGAAATTAGAACATTAACACCATACACAAAAATAGTGGAGTAAGGACCTAAATATGAGACCAGACATGTAAAACTCTTAGAGGAAAACCTAGGCAGAACACTCTTTGACATGAATCTCAGCAGTATCTTTTTTATTTGTCTCCCAGAGTAACAGAAATAAAAAACCAAAAACAAATAGGAATTAATTAGACTCAAAACCTTTTGCATAACAAAGGAAACCATAAACAAAATGAAAAAGAAACCCTCAGAATGGGAGAAAATACTTCCAAATGATGTGACTGATAAGGGATTAGTCTCCAAAATTTACAAACAGCTCATGTGGCTTAATATCATGAAAACAAGCAAACTTATCGAAAAATGGGCAAAGACCTAAATAGAAATTTCTCCAAAGAATACATACATATGGCCAAGAGGCACATGAAAAGATGTGTTCACCATCACTAATTATTGGAGAAATGCAAATCAAAACTACAATGATACCAGTCAGAATGGCTATCATAAAATAACCCACAAACAATAAGTGCTGGCAAGGGTGTGGAGAGAAGCAGACTTTTCTTAAGTGGGACCTCAAAAATTGAAGACAGTAGGCAAAGTTTGGTTGATTTTCTTATACAATTATTAATATTGACTGAATAAATACATGTTAAATAACTGTGAACTTTTTGGAAAGAGAAATGAGTGGTAAAAAATTGAAACATTTAGATAAGCCAACTTATTTTTAATGTCTTCCATATAAAGGAGAGCTTACAAATCTATAAGAAAGATATCATCAGGCAATTCATAAATTAAACTCATTAATTAAATTCATAAATTAAAAAAAGTTCAACTTTGCATGTAGTCAGAACATTATATGAAAATATGAAAAATGATGTAAGAAAGTGAGAGTCCATATTTTTAGGTATCAAATTATAAAAGATTAGAAATTAATTAGGGTCATTTATTGCCAAAGATGTTGAAATGAGGGTAAATTGGATGAAATTTTCTTTTTTTTTAATTTTTTTAAAATTTTATTTTATTTTTAAACTTTACAAAATTGTATTAGTTTTACCAAATATCAAAATGAATCTGCCACAGGTATACATGTGTTCCCCATCCTGAACCCTCCTCCCTCCTCCCTCCCCATACCATCCCTCTGGGTCGTCCCAGTGCACTAGCCCCAAGCATCCAGTATCGTGCATCGAACCCGGACTGGCAACTCGTTTCATACATGATATTATACATGTTTCAATGCCATTCTCCAAAATCTTCTTGAAACTATAGAACCAGACTGGGACTACAACACAGCTAAAGGAAGATGGGATCAGAGTCATTTTGTTAGATGTATTCTTGAAGGACTTAGGCAGGAGCCTTCTAAGCCTTTAAACTATGGCAAATTGGCAGACATAGAACAGGAGGAGAAGGAAGCTCCTGGTAAATTCCTAGATAGACTGAGAGAAGGCCTTCGCAGATTCACTGAGATTGATCCGGAAAGTGAAGAGGGAAAAGTGATCTTAAAGGATAGATTTCTCACTCGGTCGGCTCCAGATACCCGCCGAAAGCTATTAAAACAGGGGTATGGACCAAATCAGTCTTTAGATACTCTGTTACAACTGGCTCAGACAGTCTATTATGGTAGGGAATATGAGGAAAAGAAAGAAAGGCAAAAAAAGACAAAGGAAAAGGCGGAAGCCTTCGCCATGGCTATAAACAGCCTGAGAAAAATGCCCAGAGGGGCCCAGGTGAAAAGGGATGGGCTTGCTATTACTGTGGAAAGGAGGGGCACCTCAAGCGGGATTGCCCTCAGGCATCTAAGCCGCCCCGGCTCCATGTCCAGTCTGCAAAGGACTACACTGGAAGAGAGACTGCCCCCCAGAGGCGTAGGTCTCCAGGGTCGGACTCTCAAGACAATCAGGACTGAAGGTGCCCGGGGGTCCCCACACAAGCTCCCGTCCTAATTACACCTGAGGAACCCCGAGTATTAATAATTGTGGGGGGCCAATCCGTTGATTTCCTTTTAGATACTGGGGCAACTTATTCTGTCTGTGCTTTCTGAAGCCCCTGGCCCACTTTCTTCCCAATCCGCTTCTGTAATAGGACTGTCTGGACTAGCCAAAAGATATTATTTCAGTTATTCTTTATCTTGCAACTGGGATTCTGTGCTGTTTTCACACGAGTTTCTGATCGTGCCAGAATCTCCCTCACCCCTTTTGGGAAGGGATATACTGAGCAAGATCCATGCCTCTGTTTTTATGAATATGGAGCCCTCCCTTTCTCTCCTTTTAGTTGAACAAAATGTAAATCCTAGAGTATGGGCTGATGGAAAATCTGTGGGTAGAGCACAAAATGCTATTCCTGTAGTTGTTAAGCTCAAAGACCCACACGTATTTCCACATAAGAAGCAGTATCCACTGAAACCTGAAGTTAAGGAAGGGTTAAAACCCATCATCGAAAATTTAAAGGAGCAGGGACTATTAATTCCCTGTAACAGTCCTCACAACACTCCTATTTTGAGTATAAAGAAATCGAATGGTAAATGGAGACTAGTTCAAGATTTACGAATAATAAATGAGGCTGTAGTTCCTTTACACCCCGTGGTGCCTAATCCTTATTCTCTATTGTCTGAAATTCCTGAACGGGCCAAGTATTTCTCAGTAATTGATTTAAAGGATACCTTCTATTCAGTGCCTTTGGCGGAAGAAAGTCAATTCCTATTTGCCTTTGAAGACCCTACGCAGCCAGCTTCTCAGTTAACCTGGACAGTTTTGCCCCAGGGATTTCGTGACAGTCCTCACTTATTTGGACAAAGTTTGTCACGGGATCTACAAAACTTTAATAGCTCTGAAGCGGTGGTGTTACAATATGTAGATGATATTTTGCTCTGTGCTGAGACAGAGGAAGCTTGTTCGCGAGCCTCAGAAGATTTCTTAAACTTTCTGGCAGACTGTAGTTACAAGGCATCAAGAGAAAAGGCTCAGCTTTGTCAACAATTGGTTAGATATCTGGGCCTAATCATATCAGAAGGGACTAGGTCCATAGGCCCTGAGAGAATTAAAACTATACTAAATCATCCCCTACCTATGACTTTAAGACAATTGAGAGGATTTTTGGGAATCACAGGTTACTGTCGCATTTGGATTCTGGGTTATGGAGAACTTGCCCGGCCTTTATATAAACTTATAGCTGAAACTCAGCAGGCCCAAACCGACAAACTGGTTTGGTCTCCAGAAACTCAAAAGGCTTTTAAGGTTCTTCAGACTGCTCTCCTGCAAGCTCCAGCTCTGAGCTTGCCCACAGGGTCAGAATTTAATTTTTTTTGTCACTGAAAGAAAAGGTGTGGCATTGGGAGTTTTGACACAACCTCGAGGGCCTCACCAGCAACCTATTGCTTATCTAAGCAGAGAATTAGATGTAGTTTCATGTGGGTGGCCCCACTGCCTAAGACTAATTGGGGCAGTGGCTTTATTAGCACCTGAAGCTTTAAAAATAATTAATGGACGAAACCGTACTGTACTGACTTCTCATGATGTGAATGGAATCTTAAATTCTAAGGTTAATATTTGGATGACAGACAGTAGGCTTCTTAAGTATCAGTCATTGTTGTTAGAAGGACCAGTAACTAAGCTTAAAGTTTGTGGAAATTTAAATCCTGCCACTTTCCTTCCTGAGAAGGAAAATGAAACACCTGATCACGATTGTTCTCAATTCCTAACTTTAAACTATGCAGCTCGGGAGGATCTAATGAATACCCCATTAGCCAATCCTGACATGGAAATATTTACAGATGGCAGTTCTTTTGTTCAGGATGGAAAGCGTAAAGCAGGTTACGCTGTGGTGATTGCTGAACAGGTTTTGGAAGCAAAATCTCTCCCCCAGGGAACCAGTGCTCAGTTAATGGAGCTTGTGGCTCTGACCCGAGCTCTAGAGTTAAGCAAAGGGCAGCAGATGGGCCTGATAACCTATGTGAGCTTACTTCTGCTGACCCCAAATATCCTGAGTCTGCCGTTGGATCCTCAAGACAATGTCTTCTTGTCCTGGGCTCACTCCTATGCTGCATTCCACAATTGGTCTAACTGCTGGGTCTGCGGAGTGCTCCCCTCTTCATCAGTGGAAGGCTTCCCGTGGTGGACATCCCCACTTCAAGGAAAAGACTTTCTCCAAGTCTGTGAATACCTTCGACAACAATCACATGCGATGCCTCTTCTTCATCTGATGACATCTACCAACCCTAAAATGGACTGGTGCAACACTTTGTACTTTAACTATGGACATAATGTGACTTTTAATTTTGATTCTGAAGGTTGTGTTTTTGCTGTTTGCTCCCTGCATCTGTAATTCTATAACTGGATTTGTTTCTAGCCGCATGAAAGCTTTTAAGTTACAAATGGTTGCTCAAACTCCTGCTACTGCTGTAGCTTCCTCCGGCTACTATTTGGGGCCCCTGGATCAGATATCCTCAATATGAGGATTAGGAGAATATGTTGCCTCACCAATTTAGGGACAATGCCCCTTGTCAGCTCGGAAGCAGTTATGGAACGAGAATGACGCCCCTTTTCCCTAGGCAACATAATTCTCCTAAAAGAAAAGGGGGGAATGAGAGAGTCAGTTCCTAGGCAGGTTGATAGGGAGTCTAGGGGTCCCCAAGGAGAGAGGGGTCTGGAATTCTCAAGGAGGAAGAAAGGACAAACTTTTTTTCTTTCTCCACATTCCTTAGGATTATATAACAATAATGTATCCTGCCTAAGGACAGTCTTTGGATTCAACCTTCTGTTATCTTAAAATGTTAATTATGGGAGTAGACTTGGTCTTTACAAGGATGTATCTTGCCTGAGGACAGTGTTATCTTAAAATGTAAATTATGGGAGTAGGTCTGATGAGGTCTTTACAACCTCCAGATATTCTTTGGATTATATAACTTCATTGTTAACACTAGCAACCGGGTACTCTTTCTGCCCCCTTCTGATGCCTATGTCAGAAGCTTTCTCTATCTCCTTTATACTTTAATAAAACTTTATCACACACACACACACACACACACACACACAAAATGCTTCTTGAAAGCATTTTAGCAATGGTCGTTTTCTTAGAGATTTGCACAACTTTCAGTCCAGTAATTCTGCCTTCAGGGATTCATCCCAAGGAAAGAACTATGGATATGGACTAAGGTTGTGTTACAAAGATATTGTTCATAAAAAGAGAAAATAAAGAACAACCTGCTTAGCAACTTGGGACTGGTTATGTAAATTAATTTTGATATACTATAAAAACAAGTGATCTTGTAGAAGACTGTTCATTGGCATGGAAAAACTAATTTTGTCATAAGAAATGAATCACAAAACTTTGTAATTCTTGTTTCCACTTCTGTATTTAAAATGCATATATCACATAAAACAGTAGAGGGAAAGTTTACAATAAGATGTCTATAGTAAAATTTACGTGATGACCTTAATGATAATGCCTTTTCCCTTTGCACAGATACATTTTCCAAGTTTTTACAATGCACAGTTATTAATTTTGCAACAAAAAAAGAAAACCTATGCAATTATTTTTTAAAAGCTCTCTTGTAAGAAACATCAAATTATGTAAAGAATGATTCAGGGTTAATAAACCTGATGTATCTGTAATAGCATTTCTGAGTCAAATCCAAAAGAAGACTGAAAATGCTTGACAGAAAGACTTGTTACTGAGACAGTAACTGAGAAAGTAACTGAGAAAGACAGTTACTGAGAGAAAAGTCATTTGTTTCTGGAACAAGTTGAAGTTGGGTATGCAGAAGTCAATTTCTCTGATCATCTCAGAGCTGAAACTTTGCTCTAGGCTTGGTACTTGGGAAAAGCTTTCTGTTTGCAGATACTGCTCTGGAAGAACACATCATGGCCTGAGCTTCAGCATAGGTGGAGTTTGTTCTACAATATTTAAAACATTGGACAGAATAACAGTAGCTTTTAAATAGCTGTCATGTCAGAGTTGCAGACCATTTACCTCTTGCAAGAGGCTCTGGTTTGGATTCATATTTATGGCAGAATGTTCTTTCTTCTGGAAAAGCCACCGTGTGTGTGTACAAATATAATAGAATGTAATGAGAAAATAGAAATGCTTGGAAAATGGCAAAATAAACTGTTCAAAGGATTAAATTACTCTTTCAGTTCAGTTCAGTTCAGTCGCTCAGTTGTGTCCAACTCTTTGTGACCCCATGGACCACAGCACGCCAGGCCTCCCTGTCCATCACCAGCCTCCAGAGTCTAGTCAAATGCATGTCCGTTGAGTCGGTGATGCCATCCAACCATCTCATTCTCTGTTGTCCCCTTCTCCTCCTGCCTTCAATCTTCCCCAGCATCAGGGTGTTTTCAAATGAGTCAGCTCTTTGTATCAGGTGGCCAAAGTATTGGAGTTTCAGCTTCAGCATCAGTTCTTTCAATGAGTATTCAGGACTAATCTCCTTTAGGATGGACTGGTTGGATCTCTTTGCAGTCCAAGGGATTCTCAAGAGTCTTTTCCAACACCACAGTTCAAAAGCATCAATTCTTTGGTGCTCAGCTTTCTTTATAGTCCAACTCTCACATCCACACATGACTACTGGAAAAACCGTAGCCTTGACGAGATGGACTGCCGGGAGCCGGCGAGAGACATTCCACTCATGACAAAGGTCGTGAGGAAGGAGGCTCGGCATACACAAAGGCAGGATCGAGCCTCAGGAGTCCCCCCCGGATATTCTCGAGCATCCAACCCCCCAAAAACCAGAGTCTGCCTACTTTATTGCTTTGTGCTCTCACCTCTGACTTTACCGAGGGCTGTCCCCCACCACCATCTTGCTCTCTCTGTCAAAGAGTTAACTTACAGCTCCAATTAATAAAGTTCCTGGGCAACTAGGAGTGTTTAAATCCAACCCCCTCAGATGGCTCTCTAACTCGCCTGACAAGTTTACCCAGTCTCCTACAGCTATGCATACGATTGTTTACAGTGTCCCAGCCTCAAGAGGCACGGGAAGCTTAAGATATTCAAATAGCTTAGAGCCTCTCAGAGAGTTAGAAACTGTCAGACTAAAACTAGTAAAAGATTTCATTAATGAGCCAATGCTTGTTGCCAAGTTTTCACATCCCCTGTATTGTATCCTTGAATGTGTATTAATTAATATAGTTGGTATGTAGAAAAAATAAGTAGTGGCCTTGGTGTTAGTAACTTTAGATCCTTAAGGTAATAAATTCTTTCCTTTGTTGTAAACCCATTACACATCCACCCTATAGGAATGTAATTTTATCTTCGGAAGATGGCGCCAAACCTTAAAATAATTACTCTTAGAGAAAATAAGTCTTTGTTGATAAGTCTTTGTCAAGAGTCATAGAATGTTAATAGGCCTTCTGGCCAGAAGATGATGTAAATCACCTAAATCATTTGTATACGATAAATTTGCAGGAAAGAAACCCTGGTTTTTGATAAGGATCAAAGACTGCTGACTTTGCATCCCCTATTATCCTCTATGTGTAACTTAAAAACCCCTGTTGAAAATAAAGCTACGGGCCTTGCTCACCAAAGCTTGGTCTCCCCATGTCATTCTTCCCCTTAACTTCCAGCTGAGTCTCCATCTGGAGTGCGGATATCCTCTGCGACCATTTATTTGGCTGCGCTTCTAAGACCCACTCGAGAAGGTGTCTAAGGTGGGGCACCTTCCGCTTTCGAGAGGGTGCCTGTGGCCTCCGTGGTCAGAGCTAAACTGGTGTCACAGGTTATACTGATTTTCCGCGTAAACCAAGCTACTCAGCTTCTTTTCTCCAATGAATTTTCCTACTGAGCTGTCCTCATTCTATTACTCTTTATATCTTTGATAAATAAATAAATAAATAGGTCGCCTACGCCATCTCTCCTTCGAATACCCTGGATCAGCCAGGACTGGACCCCGGCAATGGACCTTTGTTGGCAAAGTAATGTCTCTGCTTTTGAATATGCTATCTAGGTTGGTCATAACTTTCCTTCCAAGGAGTAAGCGTCTTTTAATTTCATGGCTGCAGTCACCATCTGCAGTGATTTTGGAGCCCAAGAAAATAAAGTCAGCCACTATTTTCACTGCTTCCCCATCTATTTGCCATGAAGTGATGGGACCAGATGCCATGATCTTAGTTTTCTAAATGTTGAGCTTTAAACCAGCTTTTTCACTCTCCTCTTTCACTTTCATCAAGAGGCTCTTTAGTTCTTCTTCACTTTCTGCCATAAGGGTGGTGTCATTTGCGTATCTGAGGTTATTGATATTTCTCCCAGCAATCTTGATTCCAGCTTGTGAAACATTGTTTTTATATTGCAGGAAGAACTCTTGGTTTGTTTTTTTTTTTTTTTTTGAGAGACAATTCTTGTGTAAATGAAAAATTTAATTTGCAATGTGCCTTCACTGTGTGTGAAAATGTGGGCAAATGTGGGTGTACATGTGTTTATTTTTATGTATTCATTTGTTTATTTGTATGCTTGATATTTGTATGTTTGATTATGTTTGAGCAGTATTTTAGAAATTTAGGCCAAAAATACTGCAGGGATGAATGCTGGCAGGGAAAGACCATAAAACAGAACCAAACTAGTTTGTAGATGCTCAATCTAGTGAGACTGCCCATGGGGTCAAGGCTGGGTCCACTGCTATGGGTACCAAGCAGATTTTGTGTTGAAGGAGGTGGATTTTCCTATTACAAATTCTCTGGAATAGGAAATGAGGATGAGGAGGTAGTCTTCTGGATTGGTTACAGAAGGATCTCCTTCTGTGACTTCTCTTGAATCTAGTCTAGATATTCTTGTAGACACTTCCAGTGGTGGTTGGAAGTTTTCTTTGCCACAAGGAATCAGCCTAGTAGCTACACCTGGAGGTTCCCTGCAAAAGCCTCATGAGAATGATACAGGATGCCTGGATTCATATAAAGTAGCCAAAGGTAAGGTGATTTTTTATTTTACATGTTGTAAATTCCCTTTACTTATTCCATAAAGCTCAGATGCAGAAACTGGCTTAGGTTCTGATAAAGATAATTAATCATACCTGTATCCATGTTTAGAAAGGATTTGAGACAGCAGTCATTCTACTTGAATCTCTCTTCCAGAAAAAATCTGATTTAATTAGCCTGGAGCACCAGAATTTTTAAGAGTAGCCCAGCTGATTCTAATGTGCAAATTTGAGAACTGGCAAGGGAAGCCTGGTGGCTCAGATGGTAAAGAGTTTGACTGTAATGCAGGAGACCCAGGTTCGATCCCTGGGTCAAGAAGATCCCCTGGAGAAGGGAATCCCATGGACAGAGAGGAGACCGGCAGGCTACAGTCCACGGAGTCACAAAGAGTCAGACATGATTGAGCAACTGACACTTTCACTTCAGTTTGAGAACTGCTCTTTTAGAGACTAGTGTGGAAGAGGGAGCAGCCCAGTGTTACCAAACCACGTGCGTTTGCCAACATGCAGCAAACCAAACGCTGAGATCCTGAGGCCTAGAAAGAGTTTACTCATATGGCAGCCAGTCAAGGATATGGGAGTACAATTATCAAATCTGCTTCCCTGAAGTTAGGGTGGTTGGGTTATGTATGGGGTAAGCAAGATGGTCTTAGGCTTGGGGAAAGGTTCTTGGAGGCAGGGAAGAGGTGAAGTAATTGATATTTTGAGAAGGTGCTTCTGGATGACAAGTTTCTGTATATTCACAATGGAGGTGAACTGAGGGCAGAGTTTTCCAGTCCTCTGACATCAACAGGCCATTCATCAGACATCTGTGAGGCCCAGGTTTAGTGTTGGTGGTCCCAACTGGCTGTAGCTGGCTCACACTGGGCAGAAGTGAAAGTGTGAAAGTAGCCCACCAGGCTCCTCTGTCCATGGAATTCCAGGCAAGAATACTGGATTGTGTTGCCATTTTCTTCTCCAGAGGATCTTCCTGACTTAGGGGTTGAATCTGGGTCTCCTGCATTGCAGGTAGATTCTTTACTGTCTGAGCCATCAGAGAAGCCCCCACACTGGACAGAAGCTGACTCCAAGTTCCTGTAAAACAACTGGTCTGCGTGAAACTGGGAAGGCAATTTACAAGCAAGGGAGTTTTAACAAGCTGTTCCCTTATCTGCTCACCTGTAAGACAAGTTCAAGAATGTCTGTTGCTTACTATCTCTTGTTAATTGTATGGAGTATAGTTTCAGCAGCAACTCAGAGATGATTTGGTTGTTACCTAATTGCTGGCAGCAGAGTCCTGAGTCCAGGGAGGCCATGGTTAGAAGGGTAATTGCAGTACAGAGTTATGCAAGAGCAAAAGTCAGGCATTGACAGGAATCTGCAAATACTGTGCTTCCTAGTTATAGGGTATTTCAAGGAGAAGGAACCTGAGATCTTGCTACTATGCAAGTAAGGGCTATTATGATCTTAACATTACAGGCTATGAAACAGAGAGGAACAAATCTGACTCCATATTGGATCTGTTTCTTTAAGTTTTGTATTCTAACTGCTTTTACTACAAGTTAATCACTATAAAGAGATGTTGTCTATATAAGGTGTACATAATGGTGCATCTTTGTTTAGCTCACAGGAACCATCCTGACTAGGTGCATCTGTGAATGGCTACAGGAAATAAGAAATTAACACATCCCTTCAGAAGTCTGGCTGGAACCAGGAAACTTGTACAACAACTTACTTCCTTTTTCACTTTATCTCCTCAGTTCCCTGTCTTTGTTCTATAAAAGAAACTAGCATCCAAAACCTGAGAAAGATGGTTCTTCAGGGCACCATATTCCACCATATTCTTGGTTTGCTGGCTTTCCAAATAAAGTTGCTCTATCCCATCCCAACAACTCAGTTCTTGACTTATTGGACTGTCATACAGTGAGGTATACAAGCTTGGACTTGATAAACATTTATATAACAATTCCTATGAAGAACAGTCTTTAGAAGAAAATATTTAAGTTCAAAGAGTCTGAAGTCACATGATGTTAGAAACATTTATGCCTATATTTGATAGGTATAAAAGATATTTCCCATATGTTTAATGTATGAATGAGTAAGAAAGATAAAGCCTGAGAACATTTCCAGATAAAAAGGAGTAAAGAGATGTGACATGAAGCATTTATATGAGATAGTGGACTGAAAAGCAAAAATTGCGATACAGGCTATCATTGGGACAACTGATGAAATTTTAACACTCAAAGTGGATAAGATAATAGCTTTGTATTCCTGTTAAGTTTCTTGATTTTTGTTAATTACATTCTAGTTCTGAAAGAGAATGTCCTTATTTTTGGTAAAGGCACATAAAAGTATTTAGGAGTAGGGGGCATAATGTCTCCAACTTAAGCTCTTATGGTTCAAATAAATGCCAAGACCGTACAAAAATGTATAGGAAGAATAAAAAAGCAAATGGGGCAATTGAGGAATCTGGACAATTAGTATACAAGTATTCATTTTTCTATTCTTGTAACTTTTCCATAAGTTTAAAATTATAAGAATCAACACAAGAAGAATCTAAGGGAATGTGAGGCAAAGAAAACACCCTTGAGATGGGAAGGAACTTAACATGTTGTAGGAATTAAGAGATACCTCCTATGGCTGAAGAGTGTTGGCAAGATCATAGGATGGCAAGTGATGAGGAAATTGATAAGGAAATAGAAGGTAGATCATGAAGTTCTCATAGGCCATGGTAAGGGATATGACTTTAATTATAATGGGAAGTCACTATAAATTTCTGAGCAGGGAAGGATGTAGCAAGGTGCATTTTACAGTTGATTCCAGGGAATGATTCTGCCTGGGGCTATTTAGGCTACACATCAGCTTCTAAATAACTCAAACAATGTATCTATAGAAAGGAGGGAAATGAATAGGTAGGCTTCCTTGGGCCTCTTGCCAGGTGAAGAAGGATGAGGAAAAACCCACTGGGACCCCATGGGTTAGCCAAAAACAATAGCTGACATTGTTTACACCTTGCCATGCCTGGACTGCCTAGCAAACCATAGGTACTGACTCCTACACCAAGACTTCATTCCACTTTCCCAGTTCTAGAAACATTCCAAATCACATTATAAATTTTACCACATTTAAGACCAAGAACAATAGCAAAATCCCACACCTAAACCCTCTCTAAAAGGAGATGACCCAACCAATTTCTCTATTATGTTCCAAGTCCAGCATCTTTGGGTAGTGTTTATTACACCAGGTCAAGTTTGAATGGGCTATTCTTGACCCTGCAGTTGTGGCTAAATGACAAACTTAATATATATTGGAAGAGAAATGGGAAGTTGTCCAGCAGCTTAGGTACAGAGGCTCACTCCTTCTCTTTTAGAAGGAGTGGCTGTGTCTGGACCCACAGGAATAGAGGGCTTTTTCCAGCAGTCACAGCAGCTACTACTTACAAGTAATAAAGTGATAGCAGCTGGCATTCTCAGACAATTCCCAACTGCACTGGCATTTCTACTCAGACTTGTTGGTGCCTAAATCCTTTCAATTTATAATGCTTATCCCAACCTTATCATGATTGCATTTTAAGAGAGTCAAAAGTCAGGATCCTGCAATAGGAAAGAATAAGTCTGACTTCGTATTACAGCTATTTCTTTTACTTTAACCTTTGTATTCTATTGCTTTTGCTTTAAGAATTGCCTGTAGCCTAAAATATACAGAGTAGCTCATTTCAAGCCTCTGATCTTTAAGGTTGTAACACTTCTCCTTTCAAATAGAAATAAAAAAAATGCAGAATAGAGAATAACATTTGTCTTGTTTGAAGTTTACAGGAACATTGTGACATGACCTACATGGAGAGCTTCAAGAACAAAGGATTCTGGCCCAAGGAGTGTGCACAGCCAAATACACCCCTTCTCTATTAAGTATAAAAGAAGTCTGAATTCTACTTTGATAAGATGATTCTCTAGGACACAGTCCACCATCTTCTCAGACTCCTGGCTTTCTGAATAAAGTTGTTATTCCTTGCCCCAACACCTCATCTCCTGATTGTGCATTGACCAGAATGAGTCTGGACTCAGTAGCAATCCCTCTCCTGCAGACAAGGAGCTTGTGGTGTCAAGGAGTATGATGTGATTATTTTTTCAGACTCCTCTTTGTGATGATGAGAAAAAGCAGATTCTATGCCTCTGAATTCTAATTCTTGATATCTGTGTTTTTCCAGTAAATCCAGCTCATTATATTTTTACACATGACACTAGAATTTGTCCTCACCCACCTTTAATTATAATAAAAATTCCTATTTCATAGAAGGAAATGAATGCAGTGAAGTTTCTGTACTGTTATACGTATGACATTTGCTAGATAGATATCTAAAGGGTCTCCCTGCTCTGCTAGCAGACTGATTTCCTCCAGGTGACAGACTAATTTTTTTTTTTTTACAGGTTCTCCTTGCCAGGAGTATCTCCCTGGTCCACCATCATCAATGACTATCCTTGAGTCTGGTATAGATGAGTATTCCCCTTCTGAAGTATAAAGACTCCTTTGGGTCTTTTATATTGTATCTTCTGGCATACAGTCCTCTTCTGATCACAGAACCTGACCTCTCTAAAGGAAATGAATGTATTTTGATTATAACTGCACACCTTGCAACCAAGCAGGACTCTATGGGGTTTTCTGAGACAGACATCCCCCACCTCCGTGTCCTCTACCTGCCTCTTGTTTGTAGAAAGCTTTAGTCTCCCAGGCCTCCCCTGAGTCACAAAAGGCTGGCTCAAGAATGAACAATTGAAAGAATGTGAATGTGTAATAACAAAGAAAACAGCAGTTGGGCCAGGAGATTCAGTAACCATTTAAACAGTAAATCAGCCACATGGCAGTCACAGAATCTTTAATTCCTCAGAGAAGGACATAGATAATGGTGTTTGATGCACATCCCTGAATTGTTCTGCAGGTACTAAAACGTCCACCAGATGGAAGCAGGTAACTTCATGATGACCATGAGCATGTAAACCCTAGACTGGCTAGAGTCTAAGGATTGATGATGTTAACCCCTGTGAAAGCAGCTTGTTACCTCACCCTCAACCAATCAGAGAATTGTGCACAAGCTGATCATGCACCTTGCAACTGTCTCTGTCAGCTTGCCTTTAAAAACATTTTCCTGAAATCCATCAAGGAGTTAAGGGTCTTTTAAATATTTGCCACCTGTACTCCTTGCTTGGTTCCTGCAATAAAGGTTGTGGTTTGCTTCACCACAACCTGCGATCAGTAGATTGACTTTATTGTGTATGAGAGAGTGTCCCCAAGTTTGGCTTGGTAACAATCTTAGCCTACCATACCCCTATTCCTTTCTTCTTCCAGCTATAGAGATGGGCATATGCCCCCAAACCAGGGCTGTCAAGACTCCTTCTCAGAACCTCTTCAGGGGATTTGCAGATGTTCTCATACAATAGGAGCTGTAGGACTGGTACTTTGCCAGTCTTGGGGTGCTGGGGATGCTCATGCCTGCTCCATGAGGAGAGTTTGAGGGACACAGTATTTGTGCACTTCATGTAGCTGTGCCTCAGGGCAGTATAACTTCTGGACTTCTTAGCTGAAGTGACCCCCAAATACCTTTTTATTGCTTAAGTGAAATTCTGTCAGGTGTAGTCAATAGTCTGCCTAATTTCATTAGGGCTTTACTGCTTTAGCTGAATACTTTCCTGGCAAGTTTATAAAGACTGGGAATTGCTTTAGGAGTTGAGCCATCACAGGGCCTTCTTGGTCAAGTTTGTGTTTTCCCTGGCAATTAAATTCCTTTAACATCCAGCAAGTGCCAGAAATCTTACTGAGTCACGATTCCAGAATCCAGATTCTGCCTTGGATGTGTCAGTCTCTTGGCAACAGCAGTTGTCTCTCCCTGAAGCGCTAGGTCACAGTTGAATACTTCTGTTTTTGCTGCCACCTGTGAAACAATAGGTATGAGGGAACATATAGGCTTTATTTATATGAGTATTATTATAATAATATTTTGTATTAAATATGAAAGGATAGGATTTTGGGGGTATATTAAATAATATTTTTAGTATATATACATTGTTCTAGTTATTCTATGAAAATCAACATTTTAAAGTTGAAATGTTTTGAATTTTGAAAAGCCTGTATTCTGATTAAAATTCTCAAAACACACATTAGAATTTCTTTACATTTAAAAACTATGGTGTTATATTTTAATATAGCTTTTTTCCTTCGAGTTCTGCAGAGGCTTTAAAAATGTTTAAATATATATATGAATTATATGTAGAAAAGTAGATATTGTTGATAATATGATTTAATAATTACTTTTTAAAGTTTAAGTGGCATAAACTTCATCAGCAAGTAAGAAAAATGGGAGATATTTTGAATAATGAGATCTATCAGAAACTCCTGAGGGGTAGACTAATTTATTCACAGATGGTTTCATATTAATTAAATTGTAACATATTTACTGAAATCATTTTTAGAATTGTTTTCTTTGCTAGTTGATTCTGACTAAATTTCATAATAAAACTTAGCTCTTATGATTCGCACTTAGCAACCACATAGGTAAGACATAGCTTGCTTTAAGAAATGCCAAAATAGGAAATACTAACTTCTGATAGATGATGAAGATGAAGCAAAGTATCCTTGTGAAGAAAGGTGTTTTCCCAATGAATTAATCACATCTTAAATAGTTCTACTAGTGATTTATTTTCTAAAATGTACCTTTAGCAATTGTATTAGTTTTTTATCTCTGTAACAGATTACCATAAGCTCAGCAGAGGAAAGCAATCCCTGTTTAGCAATTCACAGTTCTGTGTGTAGAAAGTCTGGCATGGCATGGAGGTGGCCTGTGCTCTGGGTCTCACTGGTTGAAATCAGAGTTCCGGCCAGACTGGGTTACTTTTGGAGGACCTGGGGATGATCTCAGGTTGTTGGAAGACTTTGGTTCTTTGTGGTTATAGGACTTTTTTCCTGTTTTCTTACTGGCTGTCAGCTGAAGACTGCTCTCAGCTCCTAGAAACCACCTGCATTCCTTGCCATTTGGCTTCCCCCATCTTCAAAATGAGAAACAAAGAAATTCTGTTGCACCAAACCCCCAGCCTACCCCATCTTTGAACCTCTTTCACCAGGAGGAGACAAATTCCTTTTACAGCCTCAACTAATTAGGTCAGGCCTACTGAAGGCCCATTGAAGATATTTACCTGTCTTAAGGTCAGCAGATTTGGGACTTTTATTATCCCTGTATACTTCTCAACCGGAGAAGGCAATGGCACCCCACTCCAGTACTCTTGCCTGGAAAGACCCATGGACGGAGAAGCCTGGTGGGCTGCAGTCCATGGGGTCGCGAAGAGTCAGGACTCAGCGACTTCCCTTTCACTTTTCCCTTTCATGCATTGGAGAAGGAAATGGCAACCCACTCCAGTGTTCTTGCTTGGAGAATCCCAAGGACGGTGGAGCCTGGTGGGCTGCCGTCAATGGGGTCGCACAGAGTCAGACACGACTGAAGTGACTTAGCAGCAGCAGCAGCAGCAGCATACTTCTCAACAGCAGCACCAGATGAGTATCTGATTGAGTCACTGGGAGAAAGTCTGCATACAAGGAGAGGGATGGGAATATTTTGGGAACTATCCCGAATTCTACCTATTACAGCAGTGAAGTGCACTATGATTATATTTAAAAAATTCACTTAAAAATATGATTTCTAGTTCAAAATAAGAGATTACTTGGAAGACTTAAAAGCATTGAGGGCATGAAGAATTCTGGATGTTTATGAAAAGTGAGCTTGGGAATCTATAAGCACATGCCTTAGCTTGGAGCAGGGTAGGGTGCTCACTTCAGTTTTTCTGACCTCACATTTGGATTTGTTCCCTTACAGGAAAATGCCAGTCATAGGAGAGCAGCACCCATGTCAGCCTCTTCTCTTTCATCTTTGTTTCCTCCTTCTCAGAAGCAGAAATGCAGTCCCAGAAGCCTAACTATACTCTGAATCAATTCACTTTATCTCTCCTGAGGCTATGCTGCAAAAACACTGCTCATATTCTTCCAGCCACTTAGTCTCTTTTTCTCATTTCAAACTTCAAAATATTCTTTTAACAAAGAATCATACCCAAACCTTCCCCAAAGCCAGATGGCACAAGCAGTTCTGCTTTCTGGAACCCAGTGCTCTAGTGAAGTTTTATGATGTTGTCCCCAATCATTACAGAAGTGTTAAATCACAATGTATATACTGCTGAAGAAGTAGGATTAATATGTAAAACTGCCATCTTTCTTGGAGAAGGAAATGGCAACCCATTCCAGTACTCTTGCCTGGAGAATCCCAGGGACGGAGGAGCCTGGTAGGCGGCGGTTCATGCGGTCTCCAAGAGTCAGACACGACTGAGCAACTTCACTTTCACTTTTCACTTTCATGCATTGGAGAAGGAAATGGCAACCCACTCCAGTGTTCTTGCCTGGAGAATCCCAGGGATGGAGGAACCTGGTGGGCTGCCGTCTATGGGGTCGCACAGAGTTGGACACGACTGAAGTGACTTAGCAGCAGCAGCAGCCATATTTCTACTTAGCTATCATCCCATACAGAATCACCTTGTGCCAAGAGATTCATTCATTTCAGAATCAAGTTCTTTAGTTGTCACTGCTTTGTTATGGATTTGCTGCCTTGGTGGTAAGTTAGGGACCGCTGCAGTTTAGAGGTTACTGTGATCCACCTTTGGTGCATCAGCTCCAGGTATTTGTTCCTGAGTCACCAGATCTCAAGTCTATAAGTGTACCTTAACCAGCAAGGCCATATGAGAAGTGATGTGTGAGGGTTCCAGTTCAAGTTGTTCTGGATTCAAATCCTAGTTCTTCTGCTTACTAACTAAAATCGTTTAATGTTTCTGTGCTTTAGTTTTCTATCTTACTAGGTGGACTCTTAGTGTGACTGGTGAGCAATAAGTGCTTACTATGTTAGACTCTATGTTACATACCCCACCTCCTGCATGTGTGCTAGGTCCCTTCAGTCGTGTCTGACTCTTTGAGACCCTATGGACTATAGCCTGCCAGGCTCCTTTGTTCATGGGATTCTCCAGGCAAGAATACTGGAGTGTGTTACTGTGCTCTCTTACAGGGAATCTTCCCCACCCAGGGATCGAACCCGTGTCTCTTAACATCTCTTGCATTTGCAAGTGGGTTCTTTACAAACTAGCACCACCTGGGAAGTCCTGCATTGAGGTCAAAGTCTGTTGACATGCTTCTTGTCCTTTGGCTCAAGAACTGGCAGACCTGGATCCATGTGATGAGGCATCTCTTTCTTTTAAAATATGCCCAGAATCTAACCACTTCTCCCCCCATCACCACCACCACCACCATCACCATGCTCCCCACAACCCGCCTGCCCGACATAATTGCAAAGACCTCCTAACTGGCCTCCTTGCTTTTATTCTTGCTCCCTAAAATCAGTCCTTTATATAAAAGCCAGGATGATGATTATCCTTTAAAAATATGAGTTTGGTCATGATTGTTCCTCCTTTCAGAATCCTGCAATCAGTTTCTGATTTATTCAGTGTAAAAAATGAAAACCCTTACAATGGCCAGAGGCCCTTCATTATCTGGTGCCCCATTAACTCTCTGACTTTTCTCCTGCTCACTGGGCTCCTGCCATGCTGGTCTCTTTGCTCTTCCTCAATCATTCCTAGACCTGCTTTCACTCAAAGTTTTTACAGTACTGTTTGCTGTGTCTGAAATGCTCTTCCTCAGATATGCGCCATCTCCTTATATCTTTGACCATGCCTCCTTCTCAGAGAGGTTTACCATGACCCTCTCCTCTCATGCTCTTGATCTCCCTTACCTTGTGCTGCCCTTTCTTTTTCCATAGGCTGTGTTATAATTTCTACACATTATATATTTTGCTTATTTAGTATGGCTACTAGTTTCTGTTCCCATATGCTAGCATATTAGCATCATGGCAGGGATACTATCTGTTGTGTTCTCTCATGTATCCCACATGCCTGACAGCTAGTAGGGGCTCAGTAAGTACAGGTGAGACTTGAACAACATGTGGGGGTTTGGGGGTTAGGGGTGCTGGTCCTCCATGCACTCAAAAATTTACATATAACTTACCTGTGTGTGTGTGTGCTAAGTCACTTCAGATCCAATTCTGTGACCCTATGGGTTGTAGCCCACCAGGCTCCTCTGTCCATGGGATTCTCCAGGCAGGAATACTGGAGTGGGTTGCCATACCCTCCATCCAGGGGATCTTCCTGACCCAGGGATTGAACTCATATCTCTTACATCTCCTGCATTGGTAGGCACAGTGTTTACCACTGGAGCCACCTGGGAAGGCCACATGTAACTTTCAGTTGGCCCTTTATATCTGTGGTTCCTCAGTATCCATGGTTCTGCAACCCAGATTTAACCAACCCCATTTCATGAAGTACTGTAGAATTCACTGTTGGATAAAGTCCTTGTATAAGTGGACCTGCACAGTTCAAACCTGTGTTGTTCAAGTTTCAATCATGTATTTTGAATTAAAGAATAAATGGATGCTGTGCTGGGAAGCCAAAGAATAGAGGAAGATGGATGTGATGGCAGTTTAACAGCTGGTATATCATAAAGAGCAATGCAGAATTTTAAATAAGAAGAGCATGAATCAAAGAGGCAGATCGCTGCAAAATTTGATTACAGTAACCAAAGCACCATCTGAATCTGGTGGTTCTAAATTAATCTTTTCAGGCATGTGTAGATATTTAAGAAGTAATCTAGTGCTCTACCAAGTGCATGATCTTAGGTATTGAATAGACATTTTGATTGACTTGCTATCATCTCCGTAATTATCAAAACTCAGGTGTGCCTATGAGGCAAACTACTAATCACAGTTCAGGGAAGACACTGGGACTGAAGCTTGATCAGTGATCTGAATTATAGTTTCTACCTAAGAAGTCATGGTAGACACATTACATTGAGACTTTGAATTCCTACAGATATGGGTTTGAATTCCAACTCTGTCCTTTAGTAGTGGTATGGCCTTGATTAGGGCTTTTACACCTCAAGCCTTCGACTCCCTCTGCTGCAAAGTAGGGAAAAGTAATATTATCCTAAAAATTAGAAATAGTTTTGTAAAAGTAAGCCTTTAATAAATAGTAGACATTGTTGCTTTGTTATTGTTGTTGCTTGTACTTAGATAACTAGGCTTAATTTAGATTTAGATTAGTGTTTATATCTTCTACAGGCTGAATTATGCCCTGCTGCTCTCAATTCATATACTAAAGTCCTAATCCCCAATGTAACTGGGTTTGGGGATAAGGCCTATGAGGAGGTAATTAAGGTTACCTTATGACTTACAAGGTCTTCCCTTGTTGCTCAGCTGGTAAAGAATCCACCTATAATACCTGGGTTCAATCCCTGTGTTGGGAAGATCCTCTGGAGAAGGGAAAGGCTACTCGCTCCAGTAATCTGGCCTGGAGAATTCCATGGGCTGTGTAAGTCCATGGGGTCACAAAGAGTCAGACATGACTGAGCAACTGAACTGAACTGATGACTTATACAATGAAGTCATAAGGATGGGGTAATGATCCAAAGGATCAGTGTCTTTGTTAGAGGAAACACCAAAGAGTCTGTTTTCACTCTTTCTCTCTTCCATGGAGGATGCACTGAGAAGGTGGCCATCAACAAGTCAGGAAGAGAGCTCTTACTGGAAACCTAAAAGGTTATTACCCTCATCTTGAGCTTTCCAGCCTCCACTGTGCGACATACATTTTTGTTGTTTAAGGAATCCAGTCTGTGGCATTCTGCTATAGCAGCCCAAGCTACCTAAAACAATATCCAATGATGTTTCATGGAATGAAGTTTTAGGTGAACCTTCAGTGTGTAGATAGCATCCAAAAGAACACTCCTGGTGATCGAGTATTCTCAAGGCCCATGAATTGTAACAACTCCTGCAAGTGGGCTGGGGTTCCAGGAAAGACTCTTGTTTCTATAGAAAACAGGGCTACTACTCAGGATCTGAGGTGGAAGATTGGCAATGGACTGGGCATGTGGCCAGTGAGGACAGAGCCCGATCTCCCACACCTGGACTCATGCCAGATTTCAGATGTTATTTCTTTCTCTGCTCATGTCTTCTTGCTGAATCAGACAAAAGTGAGCCTATGGATGAAAGGCACTAAGGCCCAGAGCTGACTAGGGCCAAGGAAAGTGAAGACAGGTAAGTTATCTGTGGCTATAAAGTATTCACCCTCATTAGACCTTACAGGGCATCCCAGGTGGCACTAGTGGTAAAGAATCCACCTGCCAATGCAGGAGACACAGGAGATGTGGGTTCAATCCCTGGGTCAGGAAGATGCCCTGGAGTAGGAAATGCCAACCCACTCCAGTATTCTTGCCTGGAAAAATTCCACAGACAGAGGAGCCTGGCAGACTACAGTCAACGGGATCATGAAGAGTTGGACATTACTGAGCACACACACGGCACACACAGAGACTTTACAGAGCTTTTAAAGATAAAATCTAACACCACTAAACCTGAGGATGTGTGTTGTTTCATAATTATAGGTGCATGTTTGTTGTCATTGAAAAATATTTCATATATAATTAATAGGACTGAAAGTGGCTGTCTAGCTATGTCTAATGGACTAAATTCTCTAAGATATTACTGAGAGATTGGTACAAGATCTTTTATGATTACTTCCTGGGCAATCTTATCTAGCAATTGTCCTTTACTCGAGGTCTGGTTTGTGGTTCTCAGTGTATCTTTATTTTTACTGTCAGTGTATTGATTGCTTAGCCTTGATAATATTTCCTGAAGCTCGAGAGATTTATCCTCCAAATTGGATATTGTCATTTCCCTTGCTTGGGTAGGCTGAATATCTGAATTTGCCCTAATTAGAATTGACTGTTCTGGATTGACAAAGAGCCCTGTGGGCTAAGGCATGATAGGCATAAGGAGTAAACGTCAGTATTCTCAAATCAATACTTTTCCATTTGGTTTATGACAATTCAGAAAGTTCCATAGTATCTTTTAAAGAAATAATTTGGAAAATTTTTCAAAATATAAAGCACACATGCAAAGCATATTTACTACAATTTGAGGATTCACTTAAACCCATTTTGGTCAATATCCTTTTATATAGGTTTAAACTCTCCAATTACATTCAATAGAAATAGTTTAATAAAAATAAGTGTAGTTTGAGATGGCCATGTACACACTGATACGTTTTAAATGGATAACTGACAAGGACCTACTGTATAGCACATGGAACTCTGCTCAATGTTGTGTGGTGGCCTGGATGGGAGGGAGTTAGGGGGAGAATGGATTCATGGATATGGATGGCTGAGTTCCACTGACGTTCACCTGGAACTGTCACAGAATTGTTAACTGGCTATGCTGCTGCTGCTGCTAAGTCACTTCAGTCGTGTCCGACTCTGTGCGACCCCTGAGACAGCAGCCCACCAGGCCTCCCCGTCCCTGGGATTCTCCAGGCAAGAACACTGGAGTGGGTTGCCATTTCCTTCTCCAATGCATGAAAGTGAAAAGTGAAAGTGAAGTAGCTCCGTCATGTCCAACTCTAGCGACCCCATGGACTGCAGCCTACCAGGCTTCTCCGTCCATGGGATTTTCCAGGCAAGAGTACTGGAGTGGGGTGACATATACCCCAATACAAAATAAAAGCTTAAAAAAGTAAGTGGAAGTCATATTGTGAAGCACGGAAGAATATCAGGATGAAGGAAGCATAGTCCTTAGCTCTTAGTAGATGTTAGAGGCAAGCTGAATAGCAAACATAACCCAGTGTGAAATCTGGTAGGGAGTCAGAAACTCATGGGTTACTTTAGGGTCAAAGAGGAGTGCCACTGAACATAACCGGCGGTGTCATGGCGTTTTCTTAAATATGTGCCACTTACATGCATTGTTGAAAGATAAATGGAAATTATCCAGGTGGCTGGGGAAAGAAGAGTAAGACACTGCAGACAGAAGCAAGAGTGTGTTCAAAGGTGTAAAAAAGCAGGTATAGTTGAAAGAACTTTATGTATATTATAAGAGTAAAGTATTATAGGTGATGAACCTGAGGCCAGACAATAAAAATCATATTTTAGGACATTTGGATGAAGAAATATGTGTTCATAGAAAGTGAAGTGTTATGATTATTTTTGTACTTCAGAAATTTCATTGGTGATTAGTGATATCTACTGATCTTTTTGCATTTATTCCTCATCACAATCTTGTGTCCAGATGATTATTTGGAATATACTGGACTTTTTTTAAAAGTTAATACTTTTGTGCTCTCCCCTTATTTATACTTCTTAATTTTATCTATATTTAATTTTTAATTATTCACTGTGGCTAACAATGGCAGGATAGATGTTGTATTAACTTGAATAATGGTCCTTCTAATCCATTTTTAGCCTGGGAATTTTACTTGTTAAATGGGAACATGTTCAAAAGAAATTATGTGACTACTAAGAACTGCAATCAAATTTTTCTTGTCTCTGTACTGTATAATATTGGGACTAGATGTTGTTTCTTGTTCTTATGTTAATCAGTGCTGGGACCAGGTAAAAATAACTTGGTTATCGGCTTTAAGAAATGCCTGCTCATGAAAAAAAGAAAAGTCAAAAAGAAAAGTTAATCATTGAAACAGCTTAACAGGTCTAATAGCTTGCTCATCAAGACACCCTACCTCAATGCATCTTGGTAGAGGCATTTGGATGATAATAACAATAATGATAAAACTCTGACCAATTTCAACCAGTTTCCATTTGCAAGACCACCATAAAACTACTCAACCAAGATCTTGAAGCCCTACCAATACTCTGCCTTAATTTCTCATTTTGAGCCATTTTAAAGATTCTATCAAAGTTACTGGTCCACAGATTTTATTGGGAGGAATTGACAGTCAATACTATTCTTCTGTAAATTATCTTTGGCAGCCTACTGTTAGAATACAATTTCCTCTATGGTATTCTGATAAAGTTTCTGCAGCAACATTGCTTATAGGATAGTACTTTAATACTTGATGAGAGACGCAGAATTAGATGAGAGCATAAATTAACTAAGTCATTTACTTTTTGCAAACACAATCCTATCAAATAAAATGGGGTAGCTGGTGGCAGAGAGAGAGATTTTGAGTGGTGGTGGGAGAGAAATCTCATATATCTTGCTGAAGTACACAGTTCATTCTCTGAACTCTTAAGGACTCCTGTAGTTCTGAAAATGAACAGAAGAAATTGTTTATATAAGATTGATCAATACTTCTCTATGTTCTATGATTTCCCTGGTGCTGCTGCTGCTGCTGCTAAGTCACTTCAGTTGTGTCCGACTCTGTGCAATCCCATAGATGGCAGTCCACCAGTCTCCCCTGTCCTTGGGATTCTCCAGGCAAGAACACTGGAATGGGTTGCCATTTCCTTCTCCAAGGCATGAAAGTGAAAAGTGAAAATTAAGTTGCTCAGTCATGTCAGACTCTTAGCGACCCCATAGACTGCAGCCTACCAGGCTCCTCTGTCCAGTGAGATTCTCCAGGCAAGAGTACTGGGGTGGGGTGCCATTGCCTTCTCCATGATTTCTCTACTATATTATAATTAGAGTTAACCTGTCAGTCTCTCATCCACTCCACATAGAGGCTCCTTGAGAGAGAGGCTATATATTATATATTTCTATGTATTTTCCATCTAGCATACTGCCTAACAGATACTTAATAAATTCTGTTGGAGTCTTCACTGGTGGTCCAGTGGTTAAGAACCCACCTTCCAATGCAGAGGACGTGGGTTTGATCCCTGGTTGGGGAACTAAGATCCCATGTTTCATGGGCATCTAAGCCCATGCACCACAACTACTGAGCCTGTGTGCTCTGGAGTCCACATGGAACAACTAGAGAAGCCCGTGCGTCACAACCAAGATGCAGCATAGCCTCCCCCCAAAAGTTATTAAAAAATAAATATGTTGAATAGATGAATGAACACTTGCTTTGCTGCCTTCACTCACCTCCTGAAATTCTACCTTCTGTCAATCACCAGTCTTTCCACTGAGTTTGTCTCAAGCCCATTTCTTCTTGGACACTATGCCTGACCTGAAACTTTTCAAAGATAATTTCACATGCTGATTTTGCTGTAGTAAAGAACAGAATTTTTTTCTTCCCTTCATTGATTTTATGTACCAGAGGGATGCTTGAATTCTACTGGTCATAAGACTTGAACTTGAAGCTAAATAGCAAATTTTAAAGTTGCAGACATTGCTATCTATTGATTTCACGTGTCCCCCTCACCCCCCAACCATTTAACTTTTATTCCCTTGTTACACACATTTCACTTTTACATATAGGAATCTCTCCTGAATATGCAAGCTTCGCTTTTCCTTCCGTGGAACTTCATCCCACGAACCTTGCTTCGTGACATCAGCAGTAGTTCCTTTGCTGTCCCGTCTTGCGCTCCCTGCCCCTGCTCCCTCCCCTTTCTCCCTTTCATCCAAGGAGTTACTTTCCATCGAATTATTGTGATGGCCTGAATTTCTCCAAGCCCTCAGTGCCACTGAGGCATGTTGCTCTGTGTCTCTAGAGTATCAGTAAGCCCATGTTAAAGCCTAAAACGAGGCTCTGAAGGAAGGTGAACAGATCTGATACTATGGGGCAGGATCAGTACCTAAGCTGCCAATCATCTTGTGATGGCTGCATGTAGTCGGTGCCACCCTGATGAAGAAGTACACAAATGTGAGGTTTGAGGGGGACCAAGAAGTTCCTCACCCCCAAATATCTTATTTACCAGCTGTTTGAATTCCTAATGATCAAAGTTCAAAGGCCATCATTTAGTTTAAAAAAATCTTTCAAAAAATGTAAAAGTCACAGAAGAAGATAACATAACTTCACATTTATGATGCCCACTGTAACTTTAGTGGAGTTACCTTTATAAAGGTGAAAGAGTCTAGGTGTCACATCCAGCTTTGAGGAACTGAAAGTGAAAGTGAAGTCGCTCAGTCGTGTCTGACTCTTTGTGACCCCATAGACTAACCTTCCAGGCTCCTCTGTCCATGGGATTTTCCAGGCAAGAGTACTGGAGTGGATTGCCATTTCCTTCTCCAGGGGATCTTCCCAAGCCAGGGCTCAAACCCGGGTCTCCCACATTGTAGACAGATGCTTTACTGTCTGAGCCACCAGGGAAGTCTGAGGAACTGAACCATAGACCGAAAGTCTGGAGGGGAGACAGGTATTCAGAGTAGAATTTCAGATGCTTTGAGGCAAGTGCAGTCTTATTCCCCATCAGGACCTCAGACCTCTCTTAGAGGTTCCCTTCTTTCCTCTAGTGTCTGTAGGAAATTATCTAGAAATTTCTGTATCAATTCTTTTTCTATCCGTTCTGTCATTTCTTTGTCTCCTTAGTTGCCTGGCTTTGGAATCCTCATCTCCACTCTGTCCAAGGCTACAGCTGATACGCCTGCGAATTGCTTCTTGCAGTCCTGGGAACTCTGACTTCTGTCATATTTATGCTCTCAACACTGCATGAGACTGTGGTGCAGCACAGTGTAGGCAAGGGCTTAACTTTTGATGAGGCTTTAGAACAGCTGTGGGATAAAGAAGGAAGTGGAAACTCATGGAGCAACTTGCTGTTGTTTAGTCGTTTAGTTGGGTCTGACCCTTTGTGACACCATGGACTGTATCCCACCAGTTTCCTCTGTTCATGGGATTCTCCAGGCATAAGAATACCTGAGTGGGTTGCCATTTTCTTCTCCAGGGGATCTTCCCAACCCAGGGATTGAACTCACATCTTTTACATCTCCACCAGTGAGCCACCAGGGAAGCCCATAGGGAGCAACTTATAATTGCTAAAACGTGACCATTCTTTGAAAACCCAGGTCAGCTCTATCCTTGCCAGTTCCTGTGTCAAAGATTACTACTGTCTATCGTATATGGTTCTCCTCTCATTTTGGGTTCTCAGGATATACTTTTATCTCCCTTGCAGTTGGGTAAGGTCACAAGATTAGTTCTGATCAATGGTTGGTGAATGGAAGCAGGATCAACTCAGGGTGTGGGGTGATCCTGGGCAAAAATTATTTTCAAGACTCCTGCCTATATAAACAATTCAATCTAAATATATATTACACAGTCATGGGGTCATGTAAGTATATTTATCAATGAAGAGTGAGACTAGTAGTTATAGAAGAAATAACTATGTATTTGATTATTGTTCAATCAGGGAAAATAAAGATTTTTGTAGTGTCCAGGCACTATCTCTTTCCATTCAAGATCAAGAACCATCTTTTGGACTTCTTTATTATCAAATGCACCATTTCTGGCTAATTTCATATCTCCCACTGCGGGTAAAAGACGGCACCACCATTATTACAAGGCTGTGGCTATTTGGAAACTTTTTTGTCTTGAAACAATATAGGTCTTTCTGCTTCTGTGCTTCTCTAATTCCGTGTTTCATGCTGATTACACCATCTTTTCTGACACTGCATTACCTATTCTGCTGCTTCTGAATACTGGCTTCTAATGATTCTCTCAAAGGTTGTTGCTAGGCTTTTCTGTTGATGACCACACATGTAAGTGTGGACCCTGTATGAAAGAAAATGTGAATGATAATTCAGTTTTGGTCATGTTAAGTGTACTGTTTAAAATTTTACAGTGGAAGTAAATTGCATCACACCTACCAGCCATGTCTTCTTTTCAGCCTTCAAGGATGCACTCCTTGCATTTCTAGAATGTGATCTCTTTCAAAATATTTGCTGATAGCATCCCTGAATTCCACACACTGACACCAGCAGGGAAGATAGGCCCCTGGGCAGAGGAGAGGAGTGGTCTCATTCACACAGGGAATGTCTGGTTCCTTGTCTGGCACTGCTTCAGACAGACTCAGAAGAGTATGGTATTGCTGCCATAATTGGAAGCAAAAGAAAACCTCAATTGAAAAAGTCCATTGAGATCAAGGAGTAGTGATCTAAAATTTTACCCTTGAAAAAGACATATACCCCTTCCTCCTGACTCTCATGTGACACAGAGCCTTCAAAAGGGGTGGTATCTGTGCTGCAGGTCAGAGTGGGAGGTATAGAGTAAGAATGCCAGCTGTCACCCTTGGGTCCTATACACTGGAGATGGCATTGTGAACTGAACACAGACAGAGCTGACGTAAAGGCTCAAACATGTTTAAGCCCAAGGGATGGCGGGGGGAACAGATGGTAGCTCAGAACACATTTTTGTCCAATGTGAGTGAGAATCACCACAAATGAACGTGCCATCACCATTCCGGCAGCCTGATCTGGTGTAAGATCCTGCTGACCAGCAGGAGTAGTGTCTGCTGCACCAGACTGGCCTCCTGGAACCAGAGCCAGACTCATGGTACCAGGATGCTTCCATGGGCACAGGTCTCAGGGTTCCTTGGGACATCTGGTTGATTCCGTGTATGGGATACAGGGTCAGAAAGTTCCCAGAGGAGCATTGAGGGCTAGGGCCCTTGCAGGTCCTGGTCTGGGTTGAGAACCTCCTGGACCACACTGCCAGTCCTAGCCAAGTCCCAGGCACTGACGTGGCACTCCAAATTTCAGAGATTCCTAAGGTGTGGCCCATGTCAAAGAAGCAGCAGTGCTGAGTAAACAGGACATGGTCACTCCTGGCCTGAAGCACAGAAAGCCCTGTATGTACTTCCCCCGTTTCTGCTGCAGCAATAAGGAAGCTGCATCTTTCAAATTGTGCAGCTAATGGTAGGTGTGGGGAGCAGAGTTTCCTGCTGATCCCAAGGGACACATAATGTGAGTGAGAAATAAACTGGTTTTGTGTTAAGCCTATGAGGGTTTAAATCACAAGAAAACCGATCCTACCCTGACTAATACAGATCCTGTACATGGCGCTGGCTCTCCAGCCAGAGGGCAGCCTCCGCATGTAATCGTTCCTACTTTATAAGGTTGAATTGAAGTAAACACATATCCAGTTAGAAAGATAAATGTTAGTTATTATTTTTATTACTACAGGCTATTTGTTCTTGTGTTAGGGACTAACACAACAGTTAGCTGGGGACTTCCTCAGTGGTTAAGAACCACTGTTGAGTGGTTAAGACTGTGCTCGCAAGGCATGGGGTGCAAGTTCTGTCCCTGGTTGGGAATTAAGATCCCACATGCAGTGTGACATGGTCAAAGAGAGAGAGAGAGAGAGAGATAAAGCTTAAAAAAATATTGTTAAACAGTGAGCTCTCCATTGTGACTGAATATTTCTTCAGTTGACTAGATCAAGACCTGCCCTCTGCATTTTCTTTTCTTGTCGTGTAACTACTTTTTTAAACAATGATAGATGGGGAAAAATTTTATTCCTACTAATGAGAAAGTTCCATCCTTCACTCTCAAGGGGATAGCCTCTCTGCACAATAATTTAATGTACAAAACATTTATGAAACCCAATTAAGCTCAATTGTGGGGTGCAGAGTGAGCTTCATACACTATAATATTTGTAAACTCTGGTTGAGTACCTACAGTTTGCCAGGCAAAACTCTAAGTGTTTTACGTATAGTAACTTATGTAATTGTCCTTATACAACCCTGTGTCACGTGCACTATCATTTTTACTATGCCTATTATGAAGGGGAGAGGTGCAGAGAGGCTTTGTTCAAAGTCATGGAGCTACTAAGTGTTTGATTTAGTTTTAGCATGAGCAGTCTGGTTTCAGAGTCTATGATCTTTTTTTAAAATATAATTTTTTTTTGTTACCAGATCAATCTGCTTCATCCTCCCTTGCCTTTCCTTCCGTCCTCCCTCCCTCTCTTCCTCCACATTTCCTTTCTTTTTTCTTCCTTTCTTTCTCTCCTTACTTTTTTTTCTTCCTTCATTCCTCCTTTCTTTCTTTCCTTCTTCCTTCCTTTCTTTCTTTCGGACTGTTTCTATAAAGAACTGAAGATCAGAGATCTTGAACCATCATCATGTAGTCTTCTGGATCTTACCTTCGTAATTCTCAAGAACATGTAGACACAAATTTCCTCAAAAACTATATATGGGTAAATATAGTTATTTGAGGCTTAATGATCCCTTACTACAAGGCAGCGTTTGAGTCTTCATTCACTTATTCAGGAGATATTGACTGAGTGCCTACCATGTGCCAAGCAGCATGACAGGCACGAGTGGACAAGGTGGGCTCTGCCCTGAAAAAAAATCTCAGATGTACTTTACAGCCTCCTAACAAGTTTTGACAGCCCCTACCATCCAGGTTTAGGGTACCCTGCCACAGTTAGTAATTGTCTTGAATAATCCATATTCTTGAGTCTGCAACCTCATGGACTGCAGCATGGCAGGCAACTCTGTGGAAATCTCCAGGCAAGAATGCTGGAGACGATTACCATTTCCTTTTCCAAGGGATCTTCCTGAGCCCAGGGATCAAACCTGCATCTCCTGCCTCTCCTGTATTGCTGGTGGACTCTTTATTGCTAAATAAAGAAGCCTATATTCTGGGGAAGCCCATATTCTTCCCATGCCTACTTATTTATAGTAAATTGTCCACTGTAAAATATGCACTTGCAAATAAAATTCTGCCTATAGAACCAGTAAGGGGAGATGTATGACCCAAAGGACCAGAAGAGGGATCTCTGGGTAGAAGAGTTTTGTGGAAAGTACTTCATGTGGTCTTTGCCAGCCTCTGTATAGGTGGCACTCATGGTAAATAACCCATCTGCCAGTGCAGGAGATATAAGATATGTGGGTTCGATCCCAGGATCAGGAAGATCCCCTGGAGGAGGGCATGACAACCCACTCCAGTACTGTTCCCTGGAGAATCCCAAAGACAGAGGAGGCTGGTGGGCTACAGTCCATAGAGTCACAGAGGCAGACAAGACTGAAGTGACTTAGCACACCCACCCAAATGAAGTAAAGGAAGGGGGAAGGAGTGCCCTCTCTGGTTGGTAGGGCACCAGGGCAGGGGAGTAGGAAACAAATAACAAATAAGCACAATCCCAAAGCAGCAGCTGAGAGTTTTACTCATTGGAAAGTTGTCATCTCAGCCAGTGAATATCAGAGCCTGACATCAAATTTATTGTTGACAAGACTGGTATAGAAACTGTTGGAAACAGTCCTGGCAACCCCTTTCACTTCAGCATTGGTAGGCAGGGACCTTTGTCCCCTGAGGGGGAGATTCTCTTGAAGTTTATTTGATGCTGTCTCAGTGGGTGGATTGGAGAAGGAAATGGTAACCCATTTAGTGTTCTTGCCTGGAGAATCCCAGGGACAGGGGAACCTGGTGGGCTGCTGTCTATGGGGTCGCACAGAGTTGGACATGACTGAAGTGACTTAGCAGCAGCAGCAGCAGCAGCAGCAGTGGGTGGAGGAGAAGTGCTCACAGAGGACACTGAGGACTAGCCACCGTTTCTGTGCAGCATTTCCCCCTTCAAACCACAGACATGCACTAAGTGCTGCTTATTGGGCACTGTGCCAGGCATGGCTTGGAAAGCAATGAATAAGATGTAGGCTCCACACTCCTGGAACACTCAGTCTACAGGGGTGGACACTTCCCAGCTGGCACTAGTGGTAAAGAACTGCCTGTCATTGCAGGAGATAGAGGAGACATGGGTTCGATGGCTGGGTTGGGAAGATTCCCTGGGGAAGGGAATGGCAACCACTCCAATATTCTCGCCTGAGAAATCCCACAGAAGAACCTGGTGGGCTACAGTCCTTGGGGTCACAGAGTCAGACATGACTAAACAACCGAGTGCACGTAAACACACACACACACACACACACATACTTCCATAAATGACAACAGTGATACACTGAGGTTTATGTACTGGGGTAACAGGGTTATTAAGGATGTCAGAGGAAGGGCACTTCTCCTTAAGAAGGAAGTTGGGGGTGCAGATGAAGAATAGAAAGAACTCCTGCAAATCTTCAGATGAGGCTAAATTACATTTTAACATTTCATTTTCCAGATTATGCCTCCTAGCTGATATGGCCTTGAGAACAGCATCTGTCAAATATGATTGTATAGCCTCTTGATTTTCTATCTCTAAAGAAACAGGGTGCATATCTTTCGAGTTTCTTTGTAATTGCACTCAGCGTCATACTCCCTCTGCTTGCCACTGATAATAACGAGCAAGCTTCTGATTTCAGCACAGAGGTGCTATTGACCTCACCGGACCTCTGCACTGAAAATAGATCTTTGGTGAAAAGAAGGCAATACAATGTAAAACAGCCTCATTTTGATCCTTATCTAGTGGTAGAACTGCTGTCTATTTATTTTCAAGTGTTTTGCATCGCCAGCATATTTTAAGGACTGACTCTTAACTATTTTTCAAGGAAAGTAAAACTGCATGATGAAAAAGAAAAAAATCAGAGAAGTTTAAAAAGATGGATAAGCTTGTAAAGGGCAAAGGTTGAGTGACTACATAGAATTCAAATGATTCTCCTTGCTGAATAAGGGAAGGTCTTTCTTTGCTAAAAGGAGAGTGGGGAAGGTGGGACAAGTATTTATTTGTTAGCAATTAGCCTTTCAGTTGAAGAATAGATGAGAGGCTTAAGCCTAGCAAGCAGAAATTGGGTGACTGTGGGCAGAAGAGATAGCAGGTGAGGTTCTTGAAATGGAGAAAAAAGGCTACAGCTGTTCATGCTTTGTGAAAACAATATGGATTCAAGTGGAGCTAACTGGTGAAGAAGATGAATATTCTAGAGTTAGAAACTTTATGAAATCCCTGGCTCTGTTTTCTACCTCACCAGTCTGTGCCAACTTACTTGACTTATTTAAGATTAGTTATTTAAAGATAAATAAATACTTGATAATATTTTTGAAGTAGGATAATTATTTTTATTGCATTAAGTTGTGTGATGATTCAAGCTGATGATGAACCAAGCCTGGCACAAAGTGTATGCTTAATAAAGAGGAGTTATTTACTCTTTAAAATGTTGATGGTCATCTCATTATTATGTGAACACAGACTTCTTAGTGCTTGGGTTATGATAACAGTGTGAAGTATTCTTCATAATCAGGCCAGGAGGATGAGCCAAAGGAAGAAGCATAGGTCTTCTTACCCATGGATGACAGGAGGTAGGAACTCTTTCTTGCTAGACAGATCTTGAAAAAATGTGAGGTGAGAGCTACACTAGCCATCTTGTAGCCACGAGGAAAAAGCCTGGAATATCTATGAATATCTCTGAGAAGCAGGAGAGGAAAGGCAATACAGTAAAAGAAAAATCAAAAGAGAGTTTCAAATGTGTTCCTTTTTATGTCTGAGTAGTATTCCATTGTGTATATGTACCACAACTTCTTTATCCATTCCTCTGTTGATGGACCTCTAGGTTGCTTCCATGTTCTAGCTATTGTAAACAGTGCTGCAATGAACAGTGGGATACATGTGTCTCTTTCAATTTTGGTTTCCTCAGGGTATATGCTTAGGAGTGGGATTGCTGGGTCATATGGTGGCTTTATTCCTAGTTTTTTAAGGAATCTCCATACCGTCAGTTCTAATGAGGTGGATGAACCCAGAACCTATTAGACAGAGTGCAGTGAGTCTGAAAGAGAAAGATAAATATCATATTCTAACACATATATACAGAATCTAGAAAAATGGCACTGAAGAATTTATTTACAGGGCAGCAATGGAGACACAGACATAGAGAATAGACTTATGGACATGGGGAGAGGGGAGGAGAGGGTGAGATGTATGGAAAAAGTAACATGGAAACTTACATTACCATATGTAAAATAGATAGCCAACGGGAATTTGCTGTATGGCTCAGGAAACTCAAACAGGGGCTCTGTGTCAACCTAGAGTGGTGGTAAGGGGAGGGAGATGGGAGGGAGGTTCAAAAGGGCGGGGATATATGTATACCTATGGCTGATTCATGTTGAGGTTTGACAGAAAACAACAAAATTCTGTAAAGCAATTATCCTTCAATAAAAAATAAATAGATTAAAACAGAGAGAGAGAGAGAGAGAGAGAGAGAGAGAGAGAGAGACTCACTCCAGATAACATCATTCGATTGGTGAATCTGGTCAGCCTGAAATTGGCATTACCCCTGAATTTTCTCATTCTTGAACCAATGCTTTTTGGGTTTAAACTTCTTTGAGTTTTCTGATACTTGACATAATATAGTCCAGGTAAAAAATAATAAGTCACATCTTTTAGTTTTTGATAGAAAGAAGAGCATTTTCCTCCATCTTTTCCTTTCTTGGATGTAGACCTGAAGCTTGGAGCTGTATTGGCTGATTATCAACCATGAGGCAAAAAAACTCGAAAAAAAATGCTAAAAGAAGCTTTGGAAGCCCTTTCCTGACCTTATAGAACCAGAAATACACCAAGTTCACTTCTTGCATTAGTTTGCTAGGGCTGCCATACAAAGTAGCACAGAGTGGGAGGCTTCCTCAATAGAAATTTATCTCCTCAAAATTCTGGAGGTTAAGTGTGAGATCAATGTTTCAGCAAGATTGACTTCTTCCAAGGCTTCCTGCCTTGGCTTGTAGATGGCCATCCTCTCCACGTTTCTTCACGTGGTCTTTTGTGTGTTACTGTGTTGAAATCTCCTCTTTTTATAAGGACACCAGCCATGTGGTATTGGAATCCATCTTAGTGACCTTCTTTCAACTCAAAGATCTCATCTCCAAATACAGTCACATTCTGATGAACTGGGGAGAGGTTTAGGACTTCAACAGAGGAATTCTGGGGAGAAACCTATGACATTTTTATGGCAGAAAAGTGACATCTACAATAGTAATCATATTTCAGATTATGTTATTCATACTTTACCACTATGAAATAGTTAAAAACTAATGGCAGTTGTATATTGATGGATATATGTGGAATCTAGAAAGATGGTACAAGTGAACCCATTTGTAAAGCAGAAATAGAGATACAAATGTAGAGAACAAATGCATGGCCACCAAAGAAGGAAGCGGGGGTGTAGGATGAATCAAGAGATTGGGACTGACATATGCACACTACTATGTATAAAATGGATGGCTAATGAGAATCTACTGTAAAGCACAGGGAACTCTACTCGATGCTATATGGTGAGCCAAATGGAAAGGAAATCCCCCAAAGAGGGGATATGTGTATACATATGGCTGATTGAATTTGCTCTATATCAGAAACCAAAACAACATTGTAAAGCAACTAAACTCAACAAAACAACTGATGGAGGAAGTTCATTATACTTTCCATTTCTACTAGCTTATGATCTCATATTTTGGTACAACTCATAATACTCAAGAGAAAGGTAGTTGCCGACAAAAGATGTTTTGCTTCTGAGTTCAGGGAACACAGATTCTGTTTCTCTTTAATTTACTTTTTAAAGATTGCTTTTTCTGGAATTCCAGGAAATAAGTTTAGGTCTTTCAGAGCTTAGAAAGACTGTAGGAGAAGGAGAAATTTTTAAAAAAATAATACAGACTAGGCTTTATAAGGGCAAGATCCCATTCCGACAGAAGTCTAACCAATGGGATTAATGGATTGCCCCTGCCAATACCAGAGCATTTTTTTTTTTGACTACAGAATGCCAAAAAAGAAAAAAAAAAATATAGCAACCCCCGCTTCACTCCAAGACCATATTGCTAACTTTCAACTCTAAAACTTGAGCTGGTAACTGTAAATGTTGACGTTTTCAGCTGTACAATGGACAAACTGCCTTGGTACCTTAGACAGCCCTCGAGCAGACCAGTCCCAGCACTTGAACAGAGCATTCCTCTTCAGGGGACGAAAACCATGTAAGTTAGATTCTAGCTCTGTTAGTGGAAAGAAGAAATACATGTCTAAGTGCTGAAAAGTCAGCCTTTAGAATACTGACCATGACTTTTTTATTTCTGAAAAGAATATAGTTCACTCTATATTTACACTATTAAGTTGATACAAAGTATTAACAATCTGACCATCATTTGTTTTCTAATAGTTTCTAATTGCTCAAGAGGCAGTCATATTTGAAATGAGATTTGAGTAATGAAGAAAAGTCCAGTGTTTGAACATTATTCGTGTAGATACAGTAAAGCCTTAACGACTTTTTCTTCCAGGATTTTAATATAAGGCCCGATCCCATATCTCTATATGAGTTAAATGCTTATATCTTTCTTTTTTTTTTTTTGTTATTAATGGAGTTTTAGCTCGAATAGAAACTCAGCAGGGGACAGCTGAACCAGAACTGAACAGAAGCGGCTTTTTCACCAACTATTTGTTTTGTCCAGCAGAGGGCACCTGGAGCTCACACATAAATGGCAGCAGCAGCAGCGTTTAAAATATCTGTTTCATTGCCTCGGTGATTCTTAATTAACACAAAGCATCAGGGTTTCATTGACACCAATAAAATGAGGTGACTGCGACCTTGATTAATAAAATGTGTAATCATCTTGGAAATATCGGGAGTTAGAAACTTGTTAGATATTTCTTCTTGGTAATTACATTGGCCGGTAATCAATAAAAACAAAATCTAAATTGCAGATTGCTCCAGTTCAATCTCCAGGTTAAAAACTTTATTTCTTCTTAAAAATAAAATTGAATATACATTTGTGACAACTTAAGGATTAGAGAGTAAGATTAAATAGCATCTTTTATTACTATGTGAGGAGTATTGAATTGTCTGATACTTCTCAATATCAAATAAACAAGTTTCAGGCACAGGGGAAAGGAACGTTAGAATGTTATTGATATGTTTCTAAAATTCTACTTTTTCAATTTCAGAGTCCAGATCAAGAAGCATAAACGAGGAAATTGGAAATCCCACATTGTTCTATTTCCGAGTGAAAAGCTTTGACTCACCACTAGAGGGCACTATTCACCCTCTCATCTTTCTGAAGGCTTCAGCCCAGCATGGCTCGTTTTCAAATGAAAAGAACTGCATTTACTAAGGTTTGTGATTTGTTTAGAAATAAAAAGAAGCACCCCCATGATTCTGGGCAGATTTACCCCCCTAAATCTCCTGTTTATTGTGATGCAAAGTCTTTAACTGCATCAAATGTAAACTGGAAAAATTCAGCAAATTAGGATTGCCTGTGCAACTATACATAAAATACTTCATCACTAATTTTTTAGGTTTACAAAATAGACAAATTAAGTACAAAATTAAGAAACTTTATGCTTCTCCTTTCATGTTTTATAGAAACATGTTATATTGATCACTATGGTACCATATCTTTGTGATGTTGCACACCACAAAGCCAAGTAATTCATTGGTTTCTTTTCCTTATTTTTCAGAATTATGAGTGTACAATTGATCTCATACAGATCCTTCTCATTGCACTAATTTTCTGGGGTTGGTCTAGTATATCCACAAATCTGAGGTTTTACAACTCTGGTTTATCAGTAATGTATGTGGTAGATGGTATTGTTATTTGAAAATTTTACTCCACATTCTTCCCGGGAGAAAAATACTTCCCCATTCCATCATGCTGAACTTGGTCAACGGAATGCAAGAAGTAACTATGCTGCTGCTGCTGCTGCTGCTGCTAAGTCGCTTCAGTCGTGTCCGACTCTGTGCGACCCCATAGACGGCAGCCCACCAGGCTCCCCCGTCCCTGGGATTCTCCAGGCAAGAACACTGGAGCAGGTTGCCATTTCCTTCTCCGATGCATGAAAGTGAAAAGTGAAAGGGAAGTCGCTCAGTCGTGTCCGACTCTTAATGAGCCCATGGACTGCAGCCTACCAGGCTCCTCTGTCCATGGGATTTTCCAGGCAAGAGTACTGGAGTGGGGTGCCATTGCCTTCTCCGGTAACTATGCTACTTTCAAGCAAAAGCTTTAAATGTGATTTAATACCTCTTGCTCTTCCTTTCTGTCTCAGGAATGCATACCTTATGCATAGTGGCTGCCCCTTCAGCCTGGGTCCCTGAATGTGAAGATAGTACATGAAACAGAACCAAAGTATTCAGAACTGAGTGCTTCCCTGTTGGCTCAGATGGTGAAGAATCTGCCTGCAATGCAGGATACCTGGGTCCCTGGGTCGGGAAGAACCCACTGCAGTATTCTTGTCTGGAGAATTCCATGGACAGAAGAGCCTGGCAAGCTACAGTTCATGGGTTTACAAAAAGTTGGACATGACTGAGCGACTAACACTTTAATTTTTATTCAGAGTTGAGTGGCACCTGCTGACACATGAAGTCAGCAAGAATTGTGTTGTTGCTAGCAACTGGAGTTTGGGGGTTGTGTTTTGTGCAGCAAGCTGAGTAATATAAAAATGGATATGAGGAGTGGGGTACTTTTGCAGGAAAATAAAAATAGGTGGCAACTGCTTCTAGATAAAGCTGAAGGTGGTGTAAAAAAACTATTGTGGGAAACTAAAAAGAGTGATCAGATCAATGTAATAGAAATTTTTTTCTTCTGCAGCGGCAATAACTTGGGAGGCAGATAGCCTATGTGATGAACTTATTATAGCTTTAGGCGGAAAGGTGTTTAAACAGAACTGTCCTTGTGTGAGTTAGTTGTTATTTGCTGCATTTGACAGGCTATTTAACAAGTGAAATGAATCCAGAAAATAACTGGTCTACTTGCAAGATGGAACTAAAGAGAAAATAGGCTCAAATTCTGGGATTTTAGGGTAGAAAAATGGGACTGTTTTTAATCTTCAACTGGTCAAAGGTCAAATGGAGAAATGCTTTGAGCCAAAACCACTAATTAAGACACTGGCTGAGATGAAATTACAGGAATGGCTACAATTCCTAGAGACAGGATTCTGGAAGAGCTGATCAAGCCTGTAGCACCATTTATTAAGTCTAGAGAAAACCTTACATCCATCAGAGAAGTGTGGTGGAGATAGCTGGAGATGGAAATGGAGTCCAAGAGGGGAAAATTTGTTAAAATCCTTCAAAGAGTTGTAGTGCCAAAAGCACTGTCCTACACCATTAAAAGAGACTGTGACATTTCGAGACTATTTGGGCAAGAAGCAGGCTGAGAAATCTGGGGTGGTAGAGTCTCTAACGTCCTTCACGCATGTGTGCTCAGTTGCTTCAGTCGTGTCCAGCTCTTTGTGATCCTATAGACCTGTTAGGCTTCTCTGGAGATTCTTCAGGCAAGAATGCTGGAGAGGGTTGCCATGCCCTCCTCCAGGGGATCTTCCCCACCCAGGGATCAAACCCAAGCCTCTTATGTCTCCTGCATTGGCAGGTGGGTTCTTTACCACTAGCCCCACCTGGGAAGCCCAGAATGCCCTCCATAGATTCATCCAATAGCATTAATGGAAGGTGTCCTGGAGGATGGGATCCAGAGTCACAGAGAATGAGGGACCAGGGCGCTGCCCATGGGTGGCAGGACCCATGGAACATTCCTTCCCCTAAGGTGGGACTCATGATGTTTGCCCAGCAGACTCTCATACCAGTTTGCTGCATACCAGTGATGGCTAAATATTTCTCATCTTTCCTCTTTTTGAGTGGTGGTTTTTAATGCAGCTATTCTGTTCCCTTCCACCACTGTATGTGGGTACGTATGGGTTGTTTCAAGCCTGGTTTAGAGACTACCATAAGATCTTCAACCTAGTACCTAAAGCCATTATGGGATGCGAATTTTGGGTGTATTGCTTGCAAGCAGGTGAGTAATTTTGAATAAGAAGGGAAAGAAAGTAAATATTCATGAAAGGTCTGTGATAGATTGTATTATTGTCTTCAAATATTTCTTCCCTTGTCCTGGACAGAGAGTATTTTCCTGTTTTATTGATGTTGGGCTAGACCATGTGACTTTTTTGGGGACTAATGGACTATGAGCCAATAACACATATGCTATATTTAAACAGAAGCTTCCGATGTGACTGCCTCTTGTTCTTCGCCTCTGCCCTAAAAATGAGCATCTCCCGGATAGGGCTGTGCCTTTATCTGAGGTGCTTGAATAGAAGGACACAGGGAATGGGACTGCAGTCCTAGTCCATTCACAGGTGCAGACAAGGGATGGGAAATAAATGTTTGCTGTTGCAAGCTACTGAGACTTGGGTTGTTTGTTTCTCAGTGAATTGCCTAACGCAGGGCTTGAGACCTTGTCTGAAACCCCCTTTGCAGTTTCGTTGAAAGGAGAGAGAGACATCCAAATAGGATTTTGCCTTTTCAAAAGGAATAATTTTAATGATAACATTCCAAGAAATCTTAGCTTATATGTGACATAAAATAAAATGTATTTTTCCTTATTAAAACAAAGCAAACATGTACTGATATTGAAAACTTCAACACAATATATTTCCAATTGGAGGACAATTCCGCAGTAGAATAAAAGATGATTGGTTTATTTAATATAAGACTCTCCAAATTATTTGTTGTGAAATAGTGAGTCGGATCAAGCCATTTGGAATGCCTTTCCTTAACAGTGAACTGGACACTTTTGAACACTACATATGAATTATTGACATAAGACACGCCACTGAGAAATGTCTGTTTATGTCTCTCAGCTCAAAGCTGAACAAGTGATCCTCCAGCCTGGTAGCACGTCAACACTAGAGTGGAGGATGATTTAGAAGTACAGCCCACATGACGTGATCCTAGTCGTGAATTCAAACATTTGCTGACCGTTGCCTTCTTTTACAAATCAGAGTGAATGCAAGATTTGTTGTTGTTCAGTCATTAAGCCATGTCTGACTCTTTGCCAATGCAGGAGATACAAGAGACAGGGATTTGATCTCTGGGTCAGGAGGATCCCCTGGAGAAGGGAATGGCACCCACTCCAGTGTTCTTGCCTGGACAATACCATGGACAGAGGAACCTGGCTGGCTACAGTCCAGGGAGTCACAAAGAGTCGGACACAACTTAGCAATTTAACAACAACAAGTATGAAGAACTAAAGGTGGAGTTATAGGTACCACCCCAATAAGCTCACAAAACCTTGGATGAATTTTGTCTGTGCTTCAGGCCGCAATATAAGTTGCATTTAGAACCACGCTCCACATTTGAACCTTGTCTGTTGTGTGGAGGGGTAGCAGAGATGAGGTAGAAATCTCCTGAACTCCTGCAAGAAGTGAAGTGACTTTTAACGGCGATAACAATAGCATCAGCAGCAAATCAAAGATCAGAGTTAGAGTGTCAGTAAGCAGGGGACCTGTGCTCCTCTGGCTCGGAAATAGGGTAAGTGGGGGAAATGGGGAGAGGAAACTAAGAAAGGCTAAAGGCAGTGAAAAAGAGTCTTCTGCCCCAAATAATTTCACATCCCAGTTTTTCTATTTGGGTCAATACAAGTCATCTTCTAAAATGAAAAAAATCCATTAGGAAAAGTAGATTTTTAACTTCTCTAAGACCATAGGGAATAATTCCCTGAGAGTTTGGCGAGCCCAGGGAGGGAGATCTCTCTGGAGCTGGAGTGTTAAGGTGTATGGAAGCCTGGGTGAGGTGACAGAGCTGTGCCCAGCCACAGCCTTGGGCTCTAAGCCACCCTGGGCCTGTGTGGGCACTTGGTTCAGAGGGGAGTGAAGCAGGTCATGTCTGTGAGTGCCTAGGGAACCCCTGAAGTATGCCTTCTCCTGGGCTAAATCCCATTTGGAACATAGTCATTCCCCCAAGTATATCCCCCATAAGGACTTCTCTCTGGATTTAAAAAAAAAAATTTTTTTTTTTTTTTATTGGTGCATAGTTGATTTACACTGTTGGGTTAGTTTTTCTATAGCAAATTGATTCAGTTATACATAAACATACATCTATTTAAAAAAATTATTTATTTATTCATTTATTTTCTTTCCCATACAGGCCATTATAAAGTACTGGGTAGAGTTCCCAGTGCTATGCAGTAGGTTCTTATTAATTATCTATTTTACATATAGTAATATATATATCAGAGAAGGCAATGGCAACCCACTCCAGTACTTTTGCCTGGAAAATCCCATGGACAGAGGAGCCTGGTAGGCTGTAGTCCATGGGGTCGTGAAGAGTTGGACACGACTGAGCGACTTCACTTTCACTTTTCACTTTCATGCGTTGGAGAAGGAAATGGCAACCCACTCCAGTGTTCTTGCCTGGAGAATCCCAAGGACAGGGAAGCCTGGTGGGCTGCCGTCTATGGGGTTGCACAGAGTCGGACACGACTGAAGTGACTTAGCAGTAGCAGCAATATATATATGTCTGTCCCAAACTCCTAATTTGTCCCCTCCCTTATGCCCTGGAAAAGACTCTGATGCTGGGAGGGATTGGAGGCAAGAGGAGAAGGGGACAACAGAGGATGAGATGGCTGGATGGCATCACTGACTCGATGGACCTGAGTCTGAGTGAACTCTGGGAGTTGGTGATGGACAGGGAGGCCTGGCGTGCTGCAATTCATGGGGTCACAAAGAGTCGGACACGACTGAACAACTGATCTGATCTGATCTTATGCCCTGGAAACCATGCTTATTTTCTACATCTGTGACCCTGTTTCTATTTTGTATCTAGATTCATTTGTACCCTTATTTTTTAAAGATTGCACATATAAGCAATATGTGTGTGTGTGTGTGTGTGTCTGCTCAGTCATATCTGACTCTCTGCAACCCCATGGGCTGTAGCCCACCAGGCTCCTCTGTCCATGGGATTCTGCAGGCAAGGACACTGGGGTGGGTTGCCATTTCCTCTTCCAGGGGATATTCCTGACCCAGGAATCAAACTGCATTTCCTGCAGCTCCTGCATTGGCAGGTGGATTCGTTACCACTGTGCCACCTGAGCATGTGATATTTGTCTTTCTCTGTCTCACTTGGCTTCCCAGGTGGTGCACGCACGCACTGTCTGACTTTCTTCATTCGGTATGACAAGCTCTGTTTCCATCCATGTTGCTGTAAATGGCATTATTTCAATATTTTTTAATGGCTGAATAATATTCAATTTTGTGTGTATGTGTGTGTGTGTGTATACCACATCTTCTTTATCTATTCATCTGTGGATGGGCATTTAGATGGCTTGGCTGTCATAAATACAGCTGCACTGAACATCAGGATACATGTGGCTTGTTGAATTATGGTTTTGAGGTATGGGCCCAGGAGTGGGATTGCTAGATTGCTTTTTCCATTCAGTCAGCCACAAATACTTGTTGACCCTTTAATGTCCATTTCCAACCTGATTGATTTCCTTGGCAGATTAAGCTCCAAGCTTCCTACCTGATTCTCACTCTCCTGGGTGCTTCTCACATCACATCATCTCAACATCTGTTTGGGTACCAGATACACCGAAGACAACGTCCAAGATTTATTCACCTTTGCAGCCCTCAGCCCTGTATCTGAGCATCTTAACACATAATGGATATTGAAGAAACACTAACTCTTGGGGTGGAGAAAGAGGAGAGGGAATCAGAACAATTACAAAGATGCAAAAAAATAGTAGCAGGTGGTTTTCCAAATAAGCTTCACCATTGTGAAATTTTCCCTAGAGTTACAGTGAGCCCAAGTGCTTCTGAGAATCATGAGGCTTGCAGGTTTTTGGTACATGGTGAGAGTCCTAGACTGATCTTAGTGCTGCATCTCTCTCACACTAGAAGATGTTTGGTTGTGGTGGGCGGCGGGTGTGTGGTGCTTTGTCCACTATGCCCATCTTGTCTTTGACTTATAGTGGTTAGGTGAGGACCTGTGGCTTCCTGGAGTCCTGCCTGTTTACCCACAAAGGAGGTTGATTATTTTGGATCCAAAAACCTCTCTTTTTCTCACTTTTGCATGCCAGATCGGCTGCAGAAGTGTTATGGACATTTCCCAGCTTTTTTTTCTTTCTGCTCAAAGCTGTGCTTTCTCTTTTATGGTACATTTCCTTTGCTTTGATCTGCTTGTGGTCACCCCCACTTTGGCTTACAAAATAGCAGGCTGTCGTGACTCCTCTTTGTACAACCTGCCTGGTGATGCTAGTGGCAGAAGGCTTTGCTTTTTTTGCCAGCTACATTGGTTTTCCTGTTGTGCTGTAAAGGTGCCACTATTTATTTCTTTACTGGAGAGGGTATGGTGTATGTGAAGAGGGAGAAAGAAAGAGCAAGCGGAAAGATGGAAGGAAAGAACAGATGGAGAGGGGCAGGCAGAAGGGACCAGGAGAAAGAGACAGGGATGGGGGAGTATTCCTTGCTGTACAGTGTTGAGAATATCATTTTATTTAAGCTTAGGTTAAGCTCTGAAGTCAGTGGATGGAATGCCCCTCTGTCTTATTTGGGAATTTTTTGCTTCTAGTTGCTTCTTCCACATTTCTGTCCCATATGCTGTTCCTTGGTTTTCCACAATGTCATACCTCACTGGATAGTGCCAGGATTATGGAAAATTCCTGCCATTTATTGAATGCCCACTTGGCCAAATACTGTGGGTATCTTGTGTCTGATTGTCACTCAAGTATAGGACCAGAGCAGTTTCAGCACTCTATCCTCAGGCTGGGAAGAAAAAGGTAAATCAAAAGCTCTAATCTGAGAGACTATGGTCTTAATGTATGTGCTGACTCTTCAGATGGCATAACAGCTTCATCCATTCAAATGATTTTTTTCCCATTAAGATTCTGAAGGAGAGACATTTTGGGGGAATTCAGCAGGCACTTCTGGTGCCTCCCCTGGTGGCTCAGATGGTAAAGAGTCTGCTCACAATGTGGAAGACGCGGGTTTGATCCTTGGGTCAGGAAGATCCTCTGGAGAAGGAAATGGCAACCCACTCCAGTATTTTTGCCTGGAGAATCCCATGGTCAGAGGAGCCTGGTGGACTACAGTCCATGGGGTCGCAAAGCATCAGACATGACTTAGTGACTAACGCTTTCACTTTCAGCAGGCCCAGGTACCCTAAGGGGCATAGTTGTATTCAGAGGACCTTTTCAGCATAAGTCTCCACCTGTCTGAATGCTTATTAATAGTGCCCCAGAGCCAGATGGGATTCTATGCAGGTGAGGTTCTCAGTCCTCACTTATTTCTGCTCAGGCTTGACATGATAGTAAAATCCCACTCAAGTCTACTTAGCTATAAAGAATCAAGGACTCTTGGGTTTGAAGGAAACTTAAAAAAATATTAAATCTAATCCAATGATTTCTAATCTGGGACATACATCAAAATCATTTTTCAAGCTGTAAAATGGCATATTCTCAGGCCCAATACTATGAGGTCTTTGTTTTGTAGGTCTTCGGTGGTATCTGGGTTCAACAAGTGACTCTGAAGTGCAACCAGGTGGAAAACCATAAATCTAATTTACTTCTCATGATGTCCAAATACTTTCTTGCTTGATTTGATTTTCTATTTCTTCATTACTGCATCTCTGGGAAATATGCAGAAAGCAGAACATGAGGATTGTTTTCTGTTCAGTTCCACAAAGAAAATTGGTGACTAGGGCATTGTGTTAAGAATGACTAACTCTTCAAACTTATTGGAATAGCCCACTGTATTAATTATTCAATATATTTCCTTTCAAAAGAGCTATTTCACCACTTCCTATGTCTCTTTCTAGGTAGTAATAATGAGGACATAGATACTCCTGGATAATTGGGTCAAGTGTTTCATAAACATCCTTTTAATGTGGAATACATTTCAGGGGAAAGGGAAGCAGAGAAACTAAGATCTTGATTCTAGCTCTGCTGACAAAAGCTGTAGGTTTGAGTATGTCAGCTTATGTCTCTGCAATGCACTCTTTTATAGTTTGACTAATGGACTGCAAGAACACTTTCAGTTCTAGAACCCCAAACTCTCACAGAACTTTCCAATCTCCTAATTGCTGTCTTGAACATGGAAATAACTCTAGCCTCTGTTGTTATATTGTCTTTTTTTGGATTCCTGCTACACTCAGAGGCCTCCGTAGTAGAAGAGTAGTAGAAAAATAGCTATATCCTGCCATACCATTCCCTGTGTCATGGAATTTGTCTTTGAAAATATTCCAAGGCCGAATGATGCTAAAGCTGAAACTCCAGTACTTTGGCCACCTCATGCGAAGAGTTGACTCATTGGAAAAGATTCTGATGCTGGGAGGGATTGGGGGCAGGAGGAGAAGGGGATGACAGAGGATGAGATGGCTGGATGGTATCACTGACTCCATGGACGTGAGTCTGAGTGAACTCTGGGAGTAGGTGATGGACAGGGAGGCCTGGCGTGCTGTGATTCATGGGGTCGCAAAGAGTCGGACATGACTGAGCGACTGAACTGAACTGAACTGATGTGAGATGTAATATCATTTCATTCATCTTTCCCCTGTTGAAATTGTAGTGTTGAACATATTTAAGAAGAAAATAAATACAAAGAATCATGGACTTTTGCAGTTGGAAACCACTTTAGAGATCACTGATTCTGCCCATTTAAATATACATGTGAAGAAGTGGCAGCCAAGAGCTGATAACTGCTCATGCAGGCAGCCAATGACAGAATGAGGTCTGTAACTAGATTTGTTGATTTTCTGGGCAAGTATATTTTCTCTGCCACACATTTTTGGTTGTTTGAGTAGAAGACGATGGATTAGCAACATTAATACCAACAAAATAGACCATATCTTAATGATTGATTATAGATTTCTGCTGTTTACAGAATGGAATAACTTCACCCTTTCATATGATATATTATTTTATATTACACACTATTTTTTGTTTTTATCAATGAACAACTCAAAATACCGTAGAATATCTAGATGGTCTTCAGACTGGCTTATATGATCATTATTAAGAAGAAAAGACATATGCTATTTTTAAAAGATTGGAGGAGAATTTAGATAAGGAAAAATAAAGGTCATAAAAGTCTATTGTATGTTACAGTGGGAAAATCAGCTTTATCTTCTGGATTCAGCAGCACACATTTGTTAAGAGACTAGATTGTGTTTTTAAAAATGAAGAAATGATGTGATTAACATTTTTCTTGCTTAAAGTTAAAAATAGAAAGTGTTGACTTCAGTCATCAACTGTTGGGTACTGAGGAAAGGGGACATGAATTCAGTGAGGCAAGCTCAGCTTGTTTTCAATCAAATATCACTAGGTAAGCACCATTCTCTGCCCCCTATGTTCTGGGTTTTCCCTTAACTGCTGGACTAGTACACTCTCAGATAATTTTAACCTTGGATTTTTTTAAAAGTTATTAGCCTTGCTCTATAAATAGATTTCTGAGAATCCCAAGTTCTAATAATAACCATTTTTTTTCCTCCTGAGAAATTAAACCATTTTATGGCCAGTATTAAAATCACTAAAATTAATTACAGTTTCTGAAATTTGACCTCATATTCTATAAGGAAGTGGTGCTGCCCTTTTAACTCATATATGCTTCTGATACTACTTTATGCCAATGGTTCCCAACCAGGGACTAGTTTGCTTCCCTAGAGACATTTGGCAATGTCTGGAGATATTTTTGGTTGTCACAACCAGTAAGGCGGGACTGTGTATACTACAGTCATCTTGTGGGTAGATGTCAGAGACACTGCAAAAAATCCTGTAATGCTCATGACAGCCTCTTACAACAAAGAATTATTTGGCCCCAAATGTCAATAGCATTAAGGTTGAGTAACCTTGCTTTGTAATACAGATTTACGTAGACATATTGCCTTATCCATGTAGGTAAGAATCATTAATAATTTAAATCGACTTGCAACAATCTACACCAAATAATCAGTGTCTGATACTCTGTTAATCTTGCTTGTCACAGTCTGTTCATTTGTCAAGGTTATAAGCTGATGTTTTGCTCTCGAAAGAGTATGAGCACACCTATTTCTCCTTCTCAAAGATAAAATGAATATGAAGGAATTTTTCAGCATTCCCAATTCTTTGGGCCATTTTTGGTTAAGATTTTCAGCATTTAGGTCCTGGTAAAAAGGACTTTTACAAATTAGTCATCATCAAAGCTCAGTAAATGGTCTCCTAGTCCCTGATCTTGGAAACAGGCTTGCAATAATGTGCCAATTTACTCATTTAGTCATTGCTCCTGCAAGACTTCAATGCTAATTCCATTTTTAGTTACTGTTTGTAGCAACTATTAATGGTGAGATGAAGGAGAAAGACTTTTTTTAACAGCTAAAATCTTGTCAGTGTCTCTGTGGTTGCAATTCCTAGTGCACTGTGATTCTGCCTTTAAATGTAATTTCAAAACAGCTGTAATGGCAAATTAGTTTCTTTCTATTAGTTAGTGATTATACACCAATCAGAACCAAATACATACACTGTTAAGTTTATAATTTTATTTGAGAATTTCACAGTCCACTTCATCTTCTTTAGCTCTCTTTAAGTGCTCCCTGACTCTCACATTTCATCTGGAAGGGAGTATTTTACCAAATGTTTAAACATGGTTAACTTGGTTGAGATTATTTAGTCAGGTTCAAAGGTGAATCAAACAGATGATAAGTTCCCAAGGTCTTAATGACTCAGAACCCGGTTAGAATCTAGTTTAACAGTGAAATTTACTGTTGATAACAATTTTCTGGTGAAGGTACAGTGGTTTGGTTTTCTCTCTCCATTTCATTTTTAAAAACTTTTATTTTATTTTTGAGTTTTCCATCTTCTTTTACTTTTTAATTAATTTTTTTATTGAAGGATTTCAATAACCTCAGATATGCAGATGACACTACCCTTATGGTAAAAAGTGAAGAAGAACTAAAGAGCCTCTTGATGAAAGTGAAAGAGCAGAGTGAAAATGTTGACTTAAAGCTCAACATTCAGAAAAACGAAGATCATGGCATCTGGTCCCATCACTTCATGGGAAATAGATGGGGAAACAGTGGAAACAGTGACAGACTTTATTTTTTTGGGTTCCAAAATCACTGCAGATGGTGATTGTGGCCATGAAATTAAAAGACACTTGCTCCTTGGAAGAAAAGCTATGACCAATCTAGACAGCATATTAAAAAGCAGAGACATTACTTTGCCAGCAAAAGGTCTGTCTAGTCAAGGCTATGGTTTTTCCAGTGGTCATGTATGGATGTGAGAGTTGGACTATAAAGAAAGCTGAGTGCTGAAGAATTGATGCTTTTGAACTGTGGTATTGCAGAAGACTCTTGAGAGTCCCTTGGACTGCAAGGAGATCCAACCAGTCCATCCTAAAGGAGATCAGTCCTGGGTGTTCATTGGAAGGACTGGTGTTAAAGCTGAAACTCCAATACTTTGGCTACCTGATGCAAAGAGCTGACTCATTTGAAAAGATGTTGATGCTGGAACTGAACTGAACTGAATATTCCATTGTGTATATGTATCACAACTTATTTATCATTCATCTGTCGATGGACATCTTGCTTGCTTCCATGTTCTAGCTTTTGTAAATAGTGCTGCAATGAACAATGGGATACATGTGTCTTTTTCAATTTTGATTTCCTCAGGGTATATTGCCTAGGAGTGGGATTGCTGGGTCATATGGTGGTTTTTTTCCTAGTTTTTTTTTTTTTAAGGAATCTCCATACTGTCTTCCATAGTGGTTGTATCAATTTACATTCCCACCAACAGTGCAAGAACATGCCCTTTTCTCCAACACTCTCTCCAGCATTTATTGTTTGTAGACTTTTTGATGAGGGCCATTCTGACTGGCGTGAGGTGATATCTCTTTGTGGTTTTGATTTGCATTTTTCTAATAATGAGTGATGTTGAGCATCTTTTCATGTGTTTGTTAGCCATCTGTATGTCTTCTCTGGAGAAATGTCTGTTTAGGTCATTTTCCCACTATTTGATTGGGTTGTTTGTTTTTCTGGCATTGAGTTGTAGGAGCTGCTTGCGTATGTTGGAAATTAATCCTTTGTTAGTTGTTTCATTTGCTATTTTCTCCCATTCTGAGGGTTGTCTTTTGTTCTTGCTTATAGTTTCCTTTGCTGTGCAAAAGCTTTTAAGTTTAATAAGTTCTCACTTGTTTACATTTGCTTTTATTTCTGTTACTCTAGGAAGTGGGTCATAGAGGATCTTGCTTTGATTTATGTCATCGAGTGTTCTGCCTATGTTTTCCTCTAAGAGTTTTACATTTTCTGGTCTTACATTTAGGTCTTTAATCCGTTTTGAGTTTATCTTTGTGTATGGTGTTAGGAAGTGTTCTAATTTCATTCTTTTACATGTAGCTGTCCACTTTTCCCAGCACTATTTATTGAAGAGGCTGTTTTTGCCCCATTGTATATTCTTGCCTCCTTTGTCAAAAATAAGGTACCGACAGGTGCATGGGTTTATGTCTGGGTTTTCTATCTTGTTCCATTGGTCTATATTTCTGGTTTTGTGCCAATACCATACTGTCTTGATGACTGTAACTTTGCAGTCTGTAGTTTTGTAGTATAATCTGAAGTGAGGAAGGTTGGTTTTTCCAGCTTCATCCTTCTTTCTCAAGACTGCTTTGGCTATAAGTTTTTGTTCTAGTTTTGTGAAAAATGCCACTGGTAATTTGATAGGGATCATATTGAATCTGTAGACTGCATGTGGTAGTATAGTCATTTTCACAATTTTGATTCGTCCTACCCAGGAACATGGACTATCTCTCCATCTGTTTATGTTGTCTTTGATTTCTTTCATCAGTATCTTAAAATTTTCTGTGTAAAGTTCTTTTGTCTCCTTAGGTAAGTTTATTCCTAGATATTTAATTCTTTTAGTTGCAATGGTGAATGGGATTGATTCCTTAATTTCTCGTTCTGATTTTGCATTGTTAGTATATAGAAATGCAAGTGATTTCTGTGTATTGATTTTGTATCCTGCAACTTTGCGAAACTCACTGATTAGCTCTAGTAATTTTCTGATACTCTCTTTAGGGTTTTCCATGTACAGTATCATGTCATCTGCAAACAGTGAGAGCTTTACTTCTTCTTTTCCAATCTGGATTCCTTTTGTTTCTTTTCCTTCTCTGATTGTTGTAGCTGGGACTTCCAGAACTATGTGGAATAATAGTGGTGAAAGTTGACACCCTTGTCTTGTTCCTGATCTTGGGGGAATGCTTTCAGTTTTTCACTATTGAGAATAATGTTTGCTGTAGGCTTACCATATATGGCCTTTACTATGTTTAGGTAGTTTCCTTCTCTGCCCATTTTTTGAAGAGTTTTCATCATAAATCAGTGCTGAATTTTGTCAAAGGTTTTTCTGCATTTATTGAGATTATCATATGGTTTTTATCTTCCAATGTGTTAATATGGTGTATCACATGGATTGATTTGTTTATATTGAAGAATCCTTGCATTCCAGGAATAAACCCCACTTGTCATGGTGTATGAGTTTTTTGATTTGTTGCTGAATTCTGTTTTCTAAAATTTTGTTGAGGATTTTTGCGTCTATGTTCATCTGTGATATTGGCCTGTAGTTTTCTTCTTCAGTGTTGTCTTTGTCTGGTTTTGGTTTCAGGGTGATGGTGGCCTCGTAAAATGAGTTTGGAAGTGTTCCTTTCTCTGCAATATTTGGAAAGAGTTTTAGAAGGATAGGAATTGGCTCTTCTCTAAATGTTTGACAGAATTCTCCTGTGAAGCCATCTGGTCCTAGGCTTTTGTTTTTTGGGAAATTGTTGATTTCAATTTCAGTGCTTGTAATTGGGTTGTTCTAACTTTCTATTTCTTCCTGTTTCAGTCTTGTAAGATTGAACTTTTAGGAATCTGTCCATTTCTTTGAGGTTATCCATTTTATTGCCATATAGTTGCTCATAATACTCTCTTGTAATCCTTTGTATTTCTGCATTGTCTGTTTTGACTTCTCCTTTTTCATTTCTAATTTTGTTGATTTGATTCTTCTGTCTTTTTTTCTTGATGAGTCTGGCTAAAGCCTTGTCAATTTTGTTTATCTTCCCAAAGAGCCAACTTTTAGTTTTATTAATCAGTACTATTTTTGTTAAATAGTACTAATTTTGTTGTTGTTGCTGTTCTTCTTCTTTTTCCAGTTATTTTAGGTGTAAAGTTAGGTTGTCTATTCTATGTTTTTCTTAATTCTTGAGGTAAGATGGTATTGTATAAACTTCCCTCTTAGAACTGCTTTTGCTGCAGCCAATAGGTTTTGCATTGTGTTTTCACTGTCATTTGTTTCTGGAAATTTTTTGAATCTTTTTTGATTTCTTCAGTAAACTTTTGGTTATTTAGAAACGTGTTGTTTAGTCTCCATGTGTTTGTGTTTCTTATCCCTTTTTTCTTGTAATTGATATCTAGATTCATTGTATTGTGATCAGAGAACATGCTTGATATGATTTCAATCTTCTTACATTTACTGAGGTTTCATTTGTGAACCATGATGTGGAGAATGTTCTGGAGAATATCCTGGAGAATGTTCCATGTGCACGTGAGACGAAGGTGTATTCTTCTGCATTTGGATAGAATGTCCTGAAGATATCAATGAAATCCATCTCATCTAATGTATCATTTAAGACTTGTGTTTCCTTATTAATTTCCTGTTTTGAAGATCTGTGCATTGATGTGAGTGGGGTGTTAAAGTCTCCTACTACTATTGTGTTACTGTCAATTTCTCCTTTTATGTCTGTTAGTGTTTGTCTTATGTACTGAGGTGCTCCTATGTTGGGTGCATCAGTCCAGTCAGTCAGTTCAGTCACTCAGTCATGTCCGACTCTTTGCGACCCATGAATCGCAGCACGCCAGGCCTCCCTGTCCATCACCAACTCCTGGAGTTCACTCAAACTCATGTCCATCGAGTTGGTGATGCCATCCAGCCATCTCATCCTCTGTTGTCCCCTTCTCCTCCTGCCCCCAATCCCTCCCAGCATCACAGTCTTTTCCAATGAGTCAACTCTTCACATGAGGTGGCCAAAGTTTTGGAGCTTCAGCTTTAGCATCAGTCCTTCCAAAGAACACCCAGGACTGATCTCCTTTAGAATGGACTGGTTGGATTTCCTTGCAGTCCAAGGGACTCTCAAGAGTCTTCTCCAACACCACAGTTCAAAAGCATCAATTCTTCGGCACTCAGCTTTCTTCACAGTCCAACTTTCACATCCATACATGACTACTGGAAAAAACATAGCCTTGACTAGACGGACCTTTGTTGGCAAAGTAATGACTCTGCTTTTTAATATGCTGTCTAGGTTGGTCATAACTTTCCTTCCAAGGAGCAAGCATCTTTTAATTTCATGGCTGCAGTCACCATCTGCAGTGATTTTGGAGCCCAGAAAAATAAAGTCTAACCTGTTTCCACTGTTTCCCCATCTATTTCCCATGAAGTGATGGGACCAGATGCCATGATCTTCATTTTCTGAATGTTGGGCTTTAAGCCAACTTTTTCACTCTCCTCTTTCACTTTCATCAAGAGGCTTTTTAGTTCCTCTTCACTTTCTGCCATAAGGGTGGTGTCATCTGCATATCTGAGGTTATTGATATTTTTCCCAGCAATCTTGATTCCAGCTTGTGTTTCTTCTAGTCCAGCATTTCTCATGATGTACTCTGTATATAAGTTAAATAAGCAGGATGACAATATACAGCCTTGACATACTCCTTTTCCTATTTGGAACCAGTCTGTTTTTCCATGTCCAGTTCTAACTGTTGCTTCCCAACCTGCATTTACGTTTCTCAAGAGGCAGGTCAGGTGGTCTGGTATTCCCATCTCTTACAGAATTTTCCACAGTTTATTGAGATCCACACAGTCAAAGGCTTTGGCATAGTCAATAAAACAGAAATAGATATTTTTCTGGAACTCTCTTCCTTTTTCCATGATCCAGCGGATGTTGGCAATTTGATCTCTGGTTCCTCTGCCTTTCCTAAAACCAGCTTGAACATCTGGAAGTTCATGGTTCATGTACTGCTGAAGCCTGGCTTGGAGAATTTTGAGCATTACTTTATTAGCATGAGAGATGAGTGCAATTGTGCAGTAGTTTGAGCATTCTTTGGCATTGCCTTTCTTTGGGATTGGAATGAAAACTGACCTTTTCCAGTCCTGTGGCCACTGCTGAGTTTTCCAAATTTGCTGGCATATTGAGTGTAGCACTTTCACAGTATCATCTTCCAGGATTTGAAATAGCTCAACTGGAGAAGGCAATGGCACCCCACTCCAGTACTCTTGTCTGGAAAATCTCATGGAGGGAGAAGCCTGGAAGGCTGCAGTCTATGTGGTTGCTGAGGGTGGGACACGGCTGAGCGACTTCACTTTCACTTTTCACTTTCATGCATTGGAGAAGGAAATGTCAACCCACTCTAGTGTTCTTGCCTGGAGAATCCCAGGGACGGGGGAGCCTGGTGGGCTTCCGTCTATGGGGTCGCACAGAGTTGGACACGACTGAAGTGACTTAGCAGCAGCAGCAGCAGCAACTGGAATTCCATCACCTTCACTATCTTTGTGCTGCATAGATATTTACAATTGTTATGTCTTCCTCTTGGAATGATCCCTTGATCATTATGTAGTGTCCTTCCTTATCTCTTGTAATCTTTATTTTAAGGTCGATTTTGTCAGATATGAAGATTGCTACTCCAGTTTTATTTTGCTTCCTATTTGCATGGAATATATTTTTCCATCCTCTCACTTTCAGTTTATATGTGTCTTTACATCTGAAGTGGGTTTCTTGTGGAGAGCATGCATATTGGTCTTGTTTTTGTATTCATTCAACCAGTCTGTGTCTTTTGGTTGGAGCATTTAATCCAATCACATTTAAAGCATATATGTTGCTGTTGCCATTTTCTTAAGTGTTTGGGGTTGATTTTGTAAATCTTTTTTTCTCTCGTATTTCTTGACTATATAAGTTCCCTTAATGTTTGTTGTAAAGTTGCTTTGGTGGTACTGAATTCTCTTAATTTTTGCTTGTCTGAAAAGTTTTTATTTCTCCATCAATTTTGAATGAGATCCTTGCTAGGTACAATAATATTGGTTGTTGATTTTTCACTTTCAGTACTTAAAATATATCCTGCCAATCCCTTCTGGCCTGCAGAGTTTCTGCTATAGGTCAGCTGTTAAATGTTTAGGCTTTCCCTATATGTTACTTGTTGCTTCTCCCTTGCTGCTTTTAATATTCTTTCTTTGTGTTTAGTCTTTGTTAGTTTGATTAGTATGTGTCTTGGTGTGTTTATCCTTGGGTTTATTCTGTATGGGTCTCTTTGTGCCTCTTGGACTTGATTGACTATTTCCTTTTCCATGTTGGGAAATTTTCAACTATAATCTCTTCAAAATTTTCTGACACCCTTTCTTTTTCTCTTCTTCTTCTGGGACCCCTATAATTTGAATGTTGGTGCATTTGCTATTGTCCCAGAAGTCTCTGAGACTATGCTCAGTTCTTTTCATTCCTTTTACTTTATTCTGCTCTTCAGAAGTTATTTCCACCATTTTATCTTCCAGCTCACTGATTCATTCTTCTGCTTCAGAGATTCTGCTATTGATTGCTTCTAGAATATTTTTAATTTCAGTAATTGTGTTGTTTCTCTCTGTATGTTTATTCTTTAATTCTTCTAGGTATTTGTTAATTGATTCTTATATTTTCTCCATTTTGTTTTCAAGGTTTTGGATCATCTTTCTATCATTATTCTGAATTCTTTTTCAGGTATCAGTATCAGTTCAGTTACTCAGTTGTGTCTGACTCCTTGCAACCCCATGAACCACAGCACTCCAGGCTTCCCTGTCCATCACCAACTCCCGCTGTCCACCAAAATCCATGTCCATTGAGTTGGTGATGCCATTCAATCATTTCATCTTCTGTCATCCCTTTCTCCTCCTCCCCTCAATCTTTCCCAGCATTAGGGTCTTTTCAAATGAGTCAGCTCTCCACATCAGGTGGCCAAAGTATTGGAGTCTCAGTGTCAACATCAGTCCCTCCAATGAACACCCAGGACTGATCTCCTTTAGGATGGACTGGTTGGATCTCCTTGCAGTCCAAGGGACTCTCAAGAGTCTTCTGCAACACCACAGTTCAAAAGCATCAATTCTTCAGTGCTCAACTTTCTTTATAGTCCAACTCTCACATCCATACATGACCACTGGAAAAACCATAGCCTTGACTAGATGAACCTTTGTTAGCAAAGCAATGTCTCTACTTTTTAATATGCTGTCTAGGTTGGTCATAATTTTCCTTCCAAGGAGCAAGCATCTTTTAATTTCATGGCTGAAATCAGCGTATGCATTGATTTTGGAGCCCAGAAAAATAAAGTCTGACACTGTTTCCCCATATATTTGCCATGAAATGATGGGACTAGATGCCATGATCTTAGTTTTCTGAATGTTGAGCTTTAAGCCAACTTTTTCACTCTCCTCTTTCACTTTCATCAAGAGGCTCTTTAGTTCTTCTTCCCTTTCTGCCATAAGGGTGGTGTCATCTGCATATCTAAGGTTATTGATATTTCTCCCAGCAATCTTGATTCCAGCTTGTGCTTCTTCCAGCCCAGCATTTCTCATGATGTACTCTGCATATAAGTTAAATAAGCAGGGTGACAATATATAGCCTTGACGTACTCCTTTTCCTATTTGGAGCCAATCTGTTGTTCCATGTCCAGTTCTAACTGTTGCTTCCTGGCCTGCATACAGGTTTCTCAAGAGGCAGGTCAGGTGGTCTGGTATTCCCATCTCTTTCAGGTAGTTTGCCTAATTCCTCTTCATTTATTTGGACTTCTATGTTTCTTCATTTGTGTAGTATTTCTCTGCCTCTTCACTATTTTTTTTTTTTTTAAACTTATTGTGTTTGAGGTCTCCTTTTCCCAGGCTTTAAGGTTGAATACTTTCTTTTGGTTTCTGCCCTCCTAAGGTTTGTCCAGTGGTTTGTGTAGGTTGAGATTTGTGCCGAATTTTTCTGTGTTTGTTCATTTGTTTTTCCTCTGCTGGGCAAGGCTGAGTGAGGTGATGATCCTGCCTGCTGATGATTGAGTTTATATTTTGGTTTTATTTGTTGTTTAGATGAGGCGTCCTGCACAGGGTACTAATGGTGGTTGGGTGATGCTTGATCTTGTATTCAAGGGGCTTCCTCTGTGTGAGTTCTCACTATTTGCACTGCCTAGGGTTAGTTCTCTGGTAGTCTAGGGTCTTGGAGTCAGTGCTGCCACTCCAAAGGCTCAAGGCTTGATCTCTGGTCAGGAACAAAGATTTCACAAGTGGTTTGCTATGCTATTAACTGAGATTTAAACAAATATCCAAAAATGAGAAAGTAAAGATAACCCCAGACTAATGACAGTTACAAATCAGGCAAATAATAACTAAAATAATGGAATATACACGTATACATATATACCCATGAGTAAAGTCAAACTGCTAAGTCACATCAGTCATGTCTGACTCTGTGTGACCCCATAGATGGCAGCCCACCAGGCTCCCCCGTCCCTGGGATTCTCCAGGCAAGAACACTGGAGTGGGTTGCCATTTCCTTCTCCAATGCATGAAAGTGAAAAGTGAGAGTGAAGTCGCTCAGTCGTGTCTGACTCTTAGCGACCCCATGGATTGCTGCCCACCAGGCTCCTCCGTCCATGAGAGTTTCCAGGCAAGAGTACTGGAGTTGTTCACCAATGCCTAACCTATTCCAAGAGTAAAGTCAAAACAGTCCATCAAAAATAAAGTACAATAGTTTGATCCAGTGAACTAAGGAAATAAAAAATTATGTTTACACGAGTATACACATGTTGTAAAGTAAAAAAAAAAAAAAAAAAAAAGATAAATGGTTAAAAAAAAGTAAAAAAAAAAAATTATGTTTACCAGAAAAGAACAAAACTAACTAAAGCACAAAGTGGAAAACAAAACTAAAGCAAGGTGCCAAGTGGTGAATAAAGCAATGAAAAAATTAACAATTAGTTTGAGAGGAAGAGAAAGAAAGAATAGAAAGAAAGAATAGATATGCAAAGTTAAATACATTTAGATGAAGATTTATATACACTAAGATTAACTGCAAGGGGAAAGAACAGTAGGAAAGGCAAACAAAGGAAAAAATGTAGACAAAATATAGTATATTAAAAAAAGTTAAAATTATAAAAAGAGAAAAAATAAAGGAAGAAGAAAAAAAGGTAAAAAAAAAAATAAAAGGAAAACAACAGAAGTGCAAAAGCCCAACGTAGAGGCAGAGGTCTATAACAATAATAAAAAATGTGACGGAGAAAAAAAAGAAAAAAAAAAGCTCAAAAGACGATTAGATTTCATAATGCCAACAAAACCAACAACTAAAACAGAGGAGGGAAAAAAGGGAAAAAAAGAAAAAAAAAACCCAAAAGAATCTACAGAACAAGTCAAAACATGAGAATAATAAATATTTTTCCTGAGTCACTGCTGTCAGAGTCCTTTCCCTCGCTGAGAGTCACAGTCCACCTCACCTCCCTAGGATGCCCTCCAACACTGTGCTGGTCTCTGGACCTGCTGTGGGGGCAGCTCAGATTCTAATCTGGTCCTACTCCTGTGTATTGTTGCCTCTAATGTCAACAGCTGTCAGAACTAGTGCATTTTCTTTTGTGGGCACTCTAAATGTACTTTTATATATTCCATAGACTCAGAGTCTGCCTAGTTGATCATGTGGATTTAATCTGCAGCTTGTACAGCTGGTGGGAAGGTTTTGGGTCTTCCTTAGCTGCACTGCCCCTGGGTTTCAATTGTGGTTTTATTTCCACCTCTGCATGTGGGTCATCCACTGGGGTTAGTTCCTGAGGCTGCCCTGGAGGACTTGGGTTTGCCCCTGTGAGGGCCAGGTGTGGAGGTGGTGCGGCTGCTTGGGTCACAGGGGTTCTGGCTGCACCAGGTACTCAGGGGAGTTGGCAGCTAGGGCAGGAGGAAATATAGTGCTCTAAAAGGGTATGGCAACCAGTATTAGTAATATGCTCCAGTATTCTTGCCTGGAGAACCCCCTCCCTGACAGAGAAGCCTGGCAGGCCACAGTCTACAAGGTCACAAAGGGTCAGACATAATCGAAGTGACCCTGCATGCATAGATGCAAGACTTTTTTGCCTGTGGCAGCTCTGCCCCAGTGAGTGTTGAGCATGAAGGCAGCACAGCTGCTTGGTTTGCGGGGACCCTGGTGGTATCAAGTGTGCAGGGACATGGACTGCCTCTGCTGCAGGAGTTATGGCCCTATCAGAGTTTTTTTTCAAGCCTCTTGTAGCTGATGATCAGAAGGGCTCTTTGGCCAGTCTTTCTTCTTAGCTTCGCCCATTCGGGCACCTAGAGGGCTCTCTTGCCTGGGGTCCTTCTCTGTTGTTTGGTGTGTCAGGCACAGAGAGGGGCCCCCCTGGCTGGAGTCCTACTCTGTAGTTCAGTGTCAGGCATTTGATGGGCCAGGCTCTCTATTGTTCAGCTGCTGATGCTGGTGTGTGGGGAGAGAGGTGCTATGGTGATGGCTGCACCCGCTATGCGTGACTCAGCAGTATCGCCTTGCTTCCATGGCTGCCTGGCTTTCCTCCACAGGCATTTCCCACCATGATCTCCTCCCTCACACCCCCTTGATCCATCTCTCCACAGTCAACAGCAGCCCTTGCCCTGGGATTTCTCCACAATCCCTAAACTCCAGCTCCCAGCTGCTGTCCCTTCCAGGGGACCTGCATCCCTGTCCCGGCTATGTATGACTGTGGCAAGGACTGTCTGATTCTCATTCTATTCAGGCTGCCACAGATCAGCTGTTTCACTCTCAGCCTTAAATGTTTCTCCTCTGACTCAGACAACTGCCCTGTTGTGGGGATCTGACCCCTGCTTCAGTTCCCCACCATGGAGGGCAGGTCTAGTCCTACTAACACTCCTGTTTTTCACCCTAGTTCCTTCATCCTACCAAGTTTTGCGTGGGTCTATATGTTCTTTTCTGCTGATCAGGTACTCCTGTCCACTCTCAGCTGGTGTTCTGAATGTACTTCTGTGTCTGAAGGTGTATTCTTGATGTATCCATGGAGAGAGATGTACTTCACATCCACCTACTCCTCAGCCATCTTGTTCTCTCCTATTTTATTTTTTATTGGAGGATAAAAACAGCCAGTGGGAATTTGCTATATGCCACAGGGAGCCCAAAGATGTGCTCTCTGACAATCTATCCATTTCTTAGTGAACAAGGCTTTGAATTTCTGCCACCTCTTTGTCACAACAAAGGCCACACATTTAAATAGGTTAACCATGATGCAGCCAGATTTAGAGAAAATCCTTGCAAATTTACACAGATAGATAGAAATGATTTGAATTCTGCTACCTTTTCTGGGAACCAAATTGCAGCAAAGCAATATTTATTTCTTTAGATAGATTTGTTTGTCTTCATGGAGCTTGAATTCTATATCACATTGTAATTATTTTATGATGTAGCTTGCTTGATATTGCATCAACTCAATTATATTTATTCAACAGATATTTACTAGGAGTCTTCAATTTTATTCAAGTTGTAGCAGTTCCATAGAGTAACAGCTTGAGAAGGAGCATGGTGAGCATGTAAGAAGGTTTCTGGATGTCAGCAAGTAGTCAATATGGCACAAGGGGACAGTGACAAGACCCTGGAGTTGGACAGACCCCCTGTTCAGAGCCAAACTCGAGGCTGTACCTGCATGAAACCTTGGAATATTGCTTAACTTCTCTTTGTATGGGTTTCCTTATGTATTTAATGGTTAGCTCCCTAGTCTTGTCAACAGCAGAGATGCTAAAATCAGACTGTGTACTTTTAACTTCAGGCATACGTCAGAGATATTGCGGATTCACTTCAAGATGGCTGCAATAAAGTGAATATCACAAAAAAGTGAGTTGCAGGAATGTTTTGGTTTCCCTGTGTATGTAAAAGTTATATTTATACTATACTATATTCTTTTAAGTGTGCAATAGCATTATGTTGAAAAAGTACATATTTGCATGCTCAGTCGAGTCTAACTTTTGCAACCCCATGGACTGTAGCCTGGCTAATCTGACAGGCTCCTCTGTCCATGGGATTTCACAGGCAAGAATACTGGAGTGGGTTGCCATTTCCTGTTCCAGAGAATCTTTCTGACCCAGGGATCAAACCTGCATCACTTGTGTCTCCAGTATTAGCAGGCTGATTCTGTAACTGAGCCACCAGGAAAGTCCCTCTCATCCCCCCAAAAGTACATACCTTATTTTAAAAGTACATACCTTATTTTAAATGTACTTTATTTAAAAAGAACCTCTTTGAGTTGAAAAATACTTTATTGCTAAAGAATGCCAAAACAATTACAATAATAGCATCAAAGATCACGTATCAGAAATCATCATAAATATAATAATAAGATGTTTTAAATATCGAGAGAATTACTAGAATGTGACACAGAGACATGAAGTGAGCAAATGCTGTCAGAAACGTGGCACCAATAGACTTGATCAACAAAGGGTTGCACAAACCTTCAATTTGTATATATAAAAAAACACAGTATCTAGGAAACACAATAAAGCACAATAAAATGAGATATACCTGACTTGTGCAATATTAGTCAGGTACCTTAATCATGCCAGGCTTCCAGTTTGTCCACTAAAAATACGATTGAGTGTTATCATATATTTTAAGAAGTCTTAGCATAATTTGTAGCCCACAGTAGGTGGGCAGTGAATGATAGGCATCATCATCACCATCATCATCAGATAGCTAATATGCCATTACTAAAAGTATTTAATCAGTGGCTAACTGGTTACTTTTAGGTGATATCTAGAATATCCATTAAGACAGTATTGGTTTGATTTAGATTACCTCTTTTGTGGTGCTGTGAATAATATTCCAATAGTAAAACTATGGTTACTGTGCAGAAGATATTTTTAGGCAAGAGCACCTTCACACCATGTGGGCAATTGCCACTTCTGTGTGGCATGAAGCTGACACCTGAGAATCCCAGTTAACTTTCTGTTCCCAAGGTTAAACTATTTAAATAATTATTTTGGCTTGTCCTGGGGATTTCCACGTGGCTTGCAAAATCTTAGTTCTCTGACCAGGGATTGAACCTGGGCCACCACAGTGAAAATGTAGAGTCCTAACTACTGGACCATCAGGGAATTCTAAACAGTTGTTGAAAAAAAATTTTTTTTACATTGTAGCTGCTCTCTTTTGAATCATTTCCAAATTCTATACATCTCCCTTGAATTAATTTAGTGCAAAAATACAGAAATAACATGAATTCCTCATGTTATTGCTCTTTTATTTATGAATCTCAAAGAATAAAGTTCACTTTTCCCCACTAATAACAGAACCACTCCTGAAACCTGTTTAGCTTGAGGTCAGCAATGTCTGTGACTCTCTCTTTGTAGCTCCATAATGTCAGCTGTTGCTCATCCTGAATTTTTGCACTTTGTTTTTCATTTCAAAATGCTCCTTCACATTAGTTCAAAGTTATGATTTTTATTTCTGACTCCTGTTGCCAGGGTCATTTGGAAATCTGATTTTATCTTCTCAGGGTGAATTACTCAACTTTCTCTTCCACACTGGTGGCCATGTATCTGTGGATGTAATGAAGAGCACTTTCTCCCCAAGATGAAGGATGGAAGAAAATGTTAAATAGCTTCAGATCTAGGATGATCTTCTGCATGAATTTCAGTTAAAAATTTCAGGGTCATCTGCAATAAAATTTACTTAAATCAAGTAAAACAAACAAAATACTCATAAGCTATGTGAACATGAAAGTACAGTTGTTTAGTCATGTCTGAATCTTTGCAACCCCGTGGGCTATGGACCATAGCCCACCAGGCTCCTCTGTCCATGGGATTCTCCAGGCAAGAATACTGGGTGGGCTGCTATTCCCTTCTCCAGGTGATCTTCCCAAACTGGAGATCAAACCTGGATCTCCTGCATTGCAGGCAGATTCTTTACTGTCTGAGCCACTAAGGAAGCTATGGGGATTACTTAAATGTCTAGAATAAGGAAATTTATTCATACCAGTTGAGAATTGAACATTTCATTTTTGGACTGGTCTTTTGACAAGGAGTAAGCTTTTTTAACTTATGTGCAGAGCACATCATGTGAAATGCCATGCTGGATGAAGCACAAGCTGGAATCTAGATTGCCAGGAGAAATATCAATAAACTCAGATATGCAGATGACACCACCCTTATGGCAGAAAGTGAAGAGTAACTAAAGAGCCTCTTGATGAAAGTGAAAGAGGAGAAGGAAAAAGCTAGCTTAAAACTGAACATTCAAAAAACTAAGATCATGGCATCCGGTCCCATCACTTCATGTTCATAAATGGGGAAACAATGGAAACAGTGGCAGACTCTATTTTCTTGGGCTCCAAAATCACTGCAGATGGTGACTGCAGCCATGAAATTAAGACGCTTGCTCCTTGGAAGAAAAGCAATGACAAACCCGGACAGCATATTAAAATGCAGAGACATTACTTAGCTGACCAAGGTCCATATAGTCAAAGCTATAGTTTTTCCAGTAGTCATGTATGGATGTGAGAGTTGGACCATAAAAAGGCTGAGCAGCAAAGAATTGATGTTTTTGAATTATGGTGTTGGAGAAGACTCCTGAGTGTCCCTTGGAGAGCAAGGAGATCAAACCAGTCAATCCTAAAGGGAATCAACCCCGAATATTCATTGGAAGGACAGATGCTGAAGCTGAAGCTCCAATACTTGGCCCATCTGATGTGAAAAACTGACTCATTGGAAATGACCCTGATGCTGGGAAAGACTGAAGGCAGGAGGAGAAGGGGATGACAGAGAATGAGATGGTTGGATGGCATCACTGACTCAATAGACATGAGTTAGCGCAAGTTCTGTGAGATGGTGAAGGATGGGGAAGCCTGGCATGCTGCAGTCCATGGGGTCTCAAAGAGAAACAACTGAGTGACTGAACAACAACAAGGGTATTTTTAATGACATACTCTATCAGTTAAAATACCTTCCTTAACCAGGAGCTTCTACCACCTGAAATACAGCAGAGACTAGAAAGTCAGACTCAGAAATTCCTGAACAGATGGTTTTACAGTCCAAACCTCAAGTACCTCTTGAGACTTGAAAACAGCTGCAGTGACCCAAACTCAGGCTCAATTTCCTTTTACTTTTCACATACTCTGTTAAGCATGTCTTTTATTTTCTTCATTCTGATGCTCTGATATCTGGGGCCTTGCTGGGACTGGAGGACTTGCCCCATCTGGGTTTTGGCAGTTCCTTGAGATAATAAAGCACTTCCTTGTGAGTGTGCTTTTCAGATTCAAACCAACCAATGCAAAGCACGCACCTGCAGCCACCTTCTGAATGTAGCTCTCACTATCCACCTGCTCTGGATCACCACAGGATCAGCTACTAGACACTAGGAACAACCTGCTGACATTAGTCAGATAGCCAAGCCTCAGCTGGCTTACCCTGTCTTGCTTGTTTCTTCTTGTGGAAACCACAATAAATGCTCTTTCCCACAGTTCCTTCCTCTCCTCTTTTGACTGACCCGTGTTGCCCTGCATGGGGTACCATGCCCTCTCTTCTTGGCAACCGTGAGTAATAAACTGTCTTTCCAGTGATAATCATCTCCTGATCTGTTGCCCTTGCCACAGCAAAGTAATAATAAAACCTATGAAAAAACATATTAGGCTTTCTAGTTTCTTAAATTACAGGAAGGATAGGAATCACAAGTTGAAACAGGAGGAAGGTTATAGTCTCCTGTGTTGTTCGGTCACTCAGTCATATCTGACTCTGCAGCCCCATGGACTGCAGCATGCCAGGCTTCCCTGTCCTTTACCATCTCCCAGAGCTTGCTCAAACTCATGTCTATTGAGTCAGTGATACCATACAACCATCTCATCCTCTGTCATCTCCTTCTCTTCCTGCCTTCACTCTTTCCCAGCATCAGGGTCTTTTCTAATGAGTCATCTGTTCGCATCAGGTGACCAAAGTATTGGAGCTTCAGCTTCAACATCAGTCTATGTTGGTGGTACTATAAAATGCCATCTCTTATTTGTTGAATAAATGTCTTCTTGCCCAGTCATATAACACAGGGGACAACCCCTGGGCCATGGAACCTGTACCAGTCTGTGGCCCGTTAGGAACTGGGCCACACAGCAGGAGGTGAGCAGTGGGCAAGAGAGCGAAACTTCATCTGTATTTATTTTTAATTTTTTTACTTTACAATATTGTATTGATTTTGCCATACATCAACATTTGAATCAGTTCTAATGAGGTGGATGAAACTGGAGCCTATTATACAGAGTGAAGTAAGCCAGAAAGAAAAACACCAATACAGTATACTAATGCATATATATGGAATTTAGAAAGATGGTAATGATAACCCTGTATGCGAGACAGCAAAAGAGACACAGATGTATAGAAACTTCATCTGTATTTAAAGCTGCTCCCCATTGCTTGCATTACCACCTGAACTCAGGAAAACAAGTTCAAGGGCCCCACTGATTATGCATTATGGTGAACTGTGTCCATTATATATCACAACATAATAATAATAGAAGTAAAGGACACAATAAATGCAATGTGTTTGAATCATCCCAAAACAAATCCCCCCACCTCAGCCATGGAAAAATTGTCTTCCACAAAACCGCTCCCTGGTGCCAAAAATTTTGGGGACTGCTGATGCAAAGGATGTATGTGTGCTTGCTAAGTCACTTCAGTCATGTCCAACTCTTTACTACCATATGTACTGTAGCCTGTCAGGCTCCTTTGTCCATGGAATTCTCCAGTCAAGAATACTGGAGTGGGTTTCCATGCCCTCCTCCAGGGAATCTTCCCAACCCAGAATTTGAACCCACATCTCTTACATCTCCTGCATTGGTGGTGGTTGGGGTGGGAGGTCTTTACCACTAGTGCTACCTGGGAAGGCCCAAAGAATATATAGGCAGAACCAAACTTCAACTGAATTGAGAACAAAATAAGATGTGCTTCTGCCTGGTTTATCTTTTTTTTTTTTTTTTTGCACTTTTATCCCTTATATGTTGCCTCCAACCTCACATTTTGAACCTTTTGTATGTTCTGACCTTGGCTAAACAGAACCTCATTCCCATTTTGATATCACTAAATGACAATAATGATATCAACAACAACACAATGGCAATACAAAAAAATAATAAAAGAACACTCTACGATGAACTTTTTACTAAGTGCTTTATGTTTGTTATTTTGAACCTTTCAACAAACACTGAAATATTGGCTTTTTGTTAGCTCCTTGTTACAGGTGAATACACACACTTATGGAGGTCACATAACTTCTGCCAAATCACAAAACCAGAAACTACCAGAACCTGGAATCAGATGTGCACTGTATAAATCATTCTTCTATCTTTCTTATACTGTTTGCTGCGGCCTTTATATGAATATAATCTTTTAGTAGTAAAGAGGACAAGGATGTAGCTAGTGTCTGGTGCCATAAACTCAATTTTGTGCCATAAACTCAATGATTTTCTCCCATGGAGAATTCACTAATTTCTACTTCTCACTTCAAAACCACAGAGCTTATATTTCATATTATACTTACAACAGTCACAATTGTCTTAGAGATAGGTGTATATGATTATCAGTTCAGCTATATGTGAACTATATGGAAGTAGTAGCTATTCCTTATCTTTGAAGTCATCACACCACTTAGCCCAGGGCATTGAGATTAAAGTGTACAATAAATATTTGTTGAATGTTTTGAATTGAGAATTGAATGAGTTAATGCCTGTTAAATCTGTTTGTAAGGTGCTACCCATATGAAAGATAATCTGATTATTTGAATCATACACTTTTTATAGAAGAAAAAGGAATAGAGTGGTGATATGGGGGGCCCATTGCAGAGACTTTCAAGTCTTTTTTTATTTTATTTATTTTTTTTCTTTTAAATTTTATTTTATTTTATTTTTTATTTTTTTTTTAAATTTTATTTTATTTTTAAACTTTACATAACTGTATTAGTTTTGCCAAATATCAAAATGAATTCGCCACAGGTATACATGTGTTCCCCATCCTGAAACCCCCTCCCTCCTCCCTCCTCCCTCCCCATTCCATCCCTCTGGGTCGTCCCAGTGCACCAGCCCCAAGCATCCAGTATCGTGCATCGAACCTGGACTGGCAACTCGTTTCATACATGATATTTTACATGTTTCAATGCCATTCTCCCAAATCTTCCCACCCTTTCCCTCTCTCACAGAGTCCATAAGACTGTTCTATACATCAGTGTCTCTTTTGCTGTCTCGTACACAGGGTTATTGTTACCATCTTTCTAAATTCCATATATATGCGTTAGTATACTGTATTGGTGTTTTTCTTTCTGGCTTACTTCACTCTGTATAATAGGCTCCAGTTTCATCCACCTCATTAGAACTGATTCAAATGTATTCTTTTTAATGGCTGAGTAATACTCCATTGTGTATATGTACCACCTCTTTCTTATCCATTCATCTGCTGATGGACATCTAGGTTGCTTCCATGTCCTGGCTATTATAAACAGTGCTGCGATGAACATTGGGGTACACGTGTCTCTTTCCCTTCTGGTTTCCTCAGTGTGTATGCCCAGCAGTGGGATTGCTGGATCATAAGGCAGTTCTATTTCCAGTTTTTTAAGGAATCTCCACACTGTTCTCCATAGTGGCTGTACTAGTTTGCATTCCCACCAACAGTGTAAGAGGGTTCCCTTTTCTCCACACCCTCTCCAGCATTTATTACTTGTAGACTTTTGGATCGCAGCCATTCTGACTGGTGTGAAATGGTACCTCATAGTGGTTTTGATTTGCATTTCTCTGATAATGAGTGATGTTGAGCATCTTTTCATGTGTTTGTTAGCCATCTGTATGTCTTCTTTGGAGAAATGTCTATTTAGTTCTTTGGCCCATTTTTTGATTGGGTCATTGATTTTTCTGGAGTTGAGCTGGAGGAGTTGCTTGTATATTCTCGAGATTAGTTGTTTGTCAGTTGCTTCATTTGCTATTATCTTCTCCCATTCTGAAGGCTGTCTTTTCACCTTGCTAATAGTTTCCTTTGATGTGCAGAAGCTTTTAAGGTTAATTAGGTCCCATTTGTTTATTTTTGCTTTTATTTCCAATATTCTGGGAGGTGGGTCATAGAGGATCCTGCTGTGATGTATGTCAGAGAGTGTTTTGCCTATGTTCTCCTCTAGGAGTTTTATAGTTTCTGGTCTTACATTGAGATCTTTAATCCATTTTGAGTTTATTTTTGTGTATGGTGTTAGAAAGTGTTCTAGTTTCATTCTTTTACAAGTGGTTGACCAGATTTCCCAGCACCACTTGTTAAAGAGATTGTCTTTAATCCATTGTATATTCTTGCCTCCTTTGTCAAAGATAAGGTGTCCATATGTGCGTGGATTTATCTCTGGGCTTTCTATTTTGTTCCATTGATCTATATTTCTGTCTTTGTGCCAGTACCATACTGTCTTGATAACTGTGGCTTTGTAGTAGAGCCTGAAGTCAGGTAGGTTGATTCCTCCAGTTCCATTCTTCTTTCTCAAGATCGCTTTGGCTATTCGAGGTTTTTTGTATTTCCATACAAATTGTGAAATTATTTGTTCTAGCTCTGTGAAGAATGCTGTTGGTAGCTTGATAGGGATTGCATTGAATCTATAGATTGCTTTGGGTAGTATACTCATTTCACTATATTGATTCTTCCAATCCATGAACATGGTATATTTCTCCATCTGTTAGTGTCCTCTTTGATTTCTTTCATCAGTGTTTTATAGTTTTCTATATATAGGTCTTTAGTTTCTTTAGGTATATATATTCCTAAGTATTTCATTCTTTCCGTTGCAATGGTGAATGGAATTGTTTCCTTAATTTCTCTTTCTGTTTTCTCATTATTAGTGTATAGGAATGCAAGTGATTTCTGTGTGTTGATTTTATATCCTGCAACTTTACTATAGTCATTGATTAGTTCTAGTAATTTTCTGGTGGAGTCTTTAGGGTTTTCTATGTAGAGGATCATGTCATCTGCAAACAGTGAGAGTTTTACTTCTTCTTTTCCAATTTGGATTCCTTTTATTTCTTTTTCTGCTCTGATTGCTGTGGCCAAAACTTCCAAAACTATGTTGAATAGTAATGGTGAAAGTGGGCACCCTTGTCTTGTTCCTGACTTTAGAGGAAATGCTTTCAATTTTTCACCATTGAGGATAATGTTTGCTGTGGGTTTGTCATATATAGCTTTGATTATGTTGAGGTATGTTCCTTCTATTCCTGCTTTCTGGAGAGTTTTGATCATAAATGGATGTTGAATTTTGTCAAAGGCTTTCTCTGCATCTATTGAGATAATCATATGGTTTTTATTTTTCAATTTGTTAATGTGGTGTATTACATTGATTGATTTGCGGATATTGAAGAATCCTTGCATCCCTGGGATAAAGCCCACTTCGTCATGGTGTATGATCTTTTTAATGTGTTGTTGGATTCTGATTGCTAGAATTTTGTTAAGGATTTTTGCATCTATGTTCATCAGTGATATTGGCCTGTAGTTTTCTTTTTTTGTGGGATCTTTGTCAGGTTTTGGTATTAGGGTGATGGTGGCCTCATAGAATGAGTTTGGAAGTTTACCATCCTCTGCAATTTTCTGGAAGAGTTTGAGCAGGATAGGTGTTAGCTCTTCTCTAAATTTTTGGTAGAATTCAGCTGTGAAACCGTCTGGACCTGGGCTTTTGTTTGCTGGAAGATTTTTGATTACAGTTTCAATTTCCGTGCTTGTGATGGGTCTGTTAAGATTTTCTATTTCTTCCTGATCGAGTTTTGGAAAGTTGTACTTTTCTAAGAATTTGTCCATTTCTTCCTCATTGTCCATTTTATTGGCATATAATTGTTGGTAGTAGTCTCTTATGATCCTTTGTATTTCTGTGTTGTCTGTTATGATCTCTCCATTTCATTTCTAATTTTATTGATTTGATTTTTCTCCCTTTGTTTCTTGATGAGTCTGGCTAATGGTTTGTCAATTTTATTTATCCTTTCAAAAAATCAGCTTTTGGTTTTGTTGATTTTTGCTATGATCTCTTTTGTTTCTTTTGCATTTATTTCTGCTCTAAGTTTTAAGATTTCTTTCCTTCTACTAACCCTGGGGTTCTTCATTTCTTCCTTTTCTAGTTGCTTTAGGTGTAGAGTTAGGTTATTTATTTGACTTTTTTCTTGTTTCTTGAGGTGTGCCTGTATTGCTATGAACTTTCCCCTTAGGACTGCTTTTACCGTGTCCCACAGGTTTTGGGTTGTTGTGTTTTCATTTTCATTCGTTTCTATGCATATTTTGATTTCTTTTTTGATTTCTTCTGTGATTTGTTGGTTATTCAGCAGCGTGTTGTTCAGCCTCCATATGTTGGAATTTTTAATAGTTTTTCTCTTGTAATTGAGATCTAATCTTACTGCATTGTGGTCAGAAAAGATGCTTGGAATGATTTCTATTTTTTTGAATTTACCAAGGCTAGCTTTATGGCCCAGGATGTGATCTATCCTCGAGAAGGTTCCATGTGCACTTGAGAAAAAGGTGAAATTCATTGTTTTGGGAGGAAATGTCCTATAGATATCAATTAGGTCTAACTGGTCTATTGTATCGTTTAAAGTTTGTGCTTCCTTGTTAATTTTCTGTTTAGTTGATCTATCCATAGGTGTGAGTGGGGTATTAAAGTCTCCCACTATTATTGTGTTATTGTTAATTTCCCCTTTCATACTTGTTAGCATTTGTCTTACATACTGCGGTGCTCCCGTGTTGGGTGCGTATATATTTATAATTGTTATATCTTCTTCTTGGATTGATCCTTTGATCATTATGTAGTGACCATCTTTGTCTCTTTTCACAGTCTTTGTTTTAAAGTCTATTTTATCTGATATGAGTATTGCTACGCCTGCTTTCTTTTGGTCCCTATTTGCATGGAAAATCTTTTTCCAGCCCTTCACTTTCAGTCTGTATGTGTCCCCTGTTTTGAGGTGGGTCTCTTGTAGACAACATATGTAGGGGTCTTGTTTTTGTATCCATTCAGCCAGTCTTTGTCTTTTGGTTGGGGCATTCAACCCATTTACATTTAAGGTAATTACTGATAAGTATGATCCCGTTGCCATTTACTTTATTGTTTTGGGTTCGAATTTATACACCGTTTTTGTGTTTCCTGTCTAGAGAATATCCTTTAGTATTTGTTGGAGAGCTGGTTTGGTGGTGCAGAATTCTCTCAGCTTTTGCTTGTCTGAAAAGCTTTTGATTTCTCCTTCATACTTGAATGAGATCCTTGCTGGGTACAATAATCTGGGCTGTAGGTTATTTTCTTTCATCATTTTAAGTATGTCTTGCCATTCCCTCCTGGCTTGAAGAGTTTCTATTGAAAGATCAGCTGTTATCCTTATGGGTATTCCCTTGTGTGTTATTTGTTGTTTTTCCCTTGCTGCTTTTAATATTTGTTCTTTGTGTTTGATCTTTGTTAATTTGATTAATATGTGTCTTGGGGTGTTTCACCTTGGGTTTATCCTGTTTGGGACTCTCTGGGTTTCTTGGACTTGGGTGATTATTTCCTTCCCCATTTTAGGGAAGTTTTCAACTATTATCTCCTCAAGTATTTTCTCATGGTCTTTCTTTTTGTCTTCTTCTTCTGGGACCCCTATGATTCGAATGTTGTAGCATTTAATATTGTCCTGGAGGTCTCTGAGATTGTCCTCATTTCTTTTAATTCGTTTTTCTTTTATCCTCTCTGATTCATTTATTTCTACCATTCTATCTTCTAATTCACTAATCCTATCTTCCGCCCCTGTTATTCTACTATTTGTTGCTTCCAGAGTGTATTTAATTTCACTTATTGCATTATTCATTATATATTGACTCTTTTTTATTTCTTCTAAGTCCTTGTTAAACCTTTCTTGCATCTTCTCAATCCTTGCCTCCAGGCTATTTATCTGTGATTCCATTTTAATTTCAAGATTTTGGATCAATTTCACTATCATTATTTGGAATTCTTTATCAGGTAGATTCCCTATCTCTTCCTCTTTTGTTTGGTTTGGTGGGCATTTATCCTGTTCCTTTATCTGCTGGCTATTCCTCTGTCTCTTCATCTTGTTTAAATTGCTGAGTTTGGGGTGTCCTTTCTGTATTCTGGCAGTTTGTGGAGTTCTCTTTATTGTGGCGTTTCCTCACTGTGTGTGGGTTTGTACAGGTAGCTTGTCAAGGTTTCCTGGTTAGGGAAGCTTGTGTCGATGTTCTGGTGGATGGAGCTGTATTTCTTCTCTCTGGAGTGTAATGAAATATCCAGTAATGAGTTATGAGATGTCTATGGTTCTGGGGTGACTTTGGGCAGCCTGTATCTTGAAGCTTAGGGCTGTGTTCCTTTGTTGCTGGAGAATTTGCTTGGTATGTCTTTCCCTGGAACTTGTTGGCCCTTGTGTGGTGCTTGGTTTCAGTGTCGGTATGGAGGTGTTTGATGAGCTCCTGTCAATTAATGTTCCTTGGAATCAGGAGTTCCCTGGAGTCAGGGTTTGGACTTAAGCCTCCTACTTCCAGTTATCGGTCTTATTTTTACAGTAGTTTCAAAACTTCTCCTTCTATACTTCACCATTGATAAAACATCTACGTTAAAGATGAAAAGTTTCTCTACTGTGAGGGTCACTCAGAGAGGTTCACAGCGTTACATGGAGAAGAGAAGTGGGAGGAAGGAGTTAGAGGTGACCCAAATGAGATGAGGTGGAATCAATAGTGGAGAGAGTGGGCTAGCCAGTAGTCACTTCCTTATGTGCACTCCACAACTGGACCGCTCAGAGATGTTCACGGAGTTATACAGAGAAGAGAAGAAGGAGGGAGGAGACAGAGGTGGCCAGAAGGATAAAAGGGGGAAATGAAAAGGAGGGCGACAGATCCAGCCAGTAATCAGTTCCCTAAGTGTTCTCCACCGTCTGGAACACACAGAAATTCACAGAGTTGGGTAGAGTAGAGAGGGGTTAGGGAGGAGATACAGGCGACCTGGTGGAGAAAACGGAGAGTCCAAAGGGAGAGAGAGCAGTCAAGCCAGTAATCTCATTCCCTAGTGAAAAATGGGTCCTGAAGATTGGGTTCTTAAAGGTACAAAATTGGTAACAAATACATAAAAGCAAAAATTAGAAATCTAGAGTAGAGTTTGGAATTTCAAAAATGCGATGTTAATGAAAAGAAGAAGGAAAAGAAAGAGAGAAAAAACGAACAAAGAAAAACAAACAAGGTTGCAAAAATTATGAAGAAACTACAGGTACAAAATTGATAACTAATACCAAAAAGCAAAAATTAAAAATCTAGAGTAGAGTTTGGAATTTCAAAAATACAATGTTAAAAAAAAAAGAAGAAGAAGAAAAATAAAGAGAGAAAACAAACAAACCAACAAAAACAATGTCGCAAAAATTATAAAGAAAATACAGGTACAAAATTGATATCAAATACCAAAAAGCATAAATTAAAAATCTTGAGTAGAGTTTGGAATTGCAGATATACGATTTTATATAAAAGAAGAAGAGAAAGAAACAGAGGGAAAAAAAAGAAAAAAAAAGTCACAGAAATTATAAAAAAAAAACCTATATGTACAAAATTGATAACATATACCAAAAGGCTAAAATTAAAAGTCTAGAGTAGAGTTTGGAATTTGAAAAATACAATGTTAAAGAAAAGAAGAAGGAAAAGAAAGAGAGAAAAAACGAACAAAGAAAAACAAACAAGGTCGCAAGAATTATAAAGAAACTACAGGTACAAAATTGATAACTAATACCAAAAAGCAAAAGTTAAAAATCTAGAGTAGAGTTTGGAATTTCAAAAATACAATGTTAAAAAAAAGAAGAAAAATAAAGAGAGAAAACAAACAAACCAACAAAAACAATGTTAAAAAAAAGAAGAGAAATAAAGAGAGAAAACAAACAAACCAACAAAAACAATGTTGCAAAAATTATAAAGAAAATACAGGTACAAAATTGATATCAAATACCAAAAAGCATATATTAAAAATCTTGAGTAGAGTTTGGAATTGCAGATATATGATGTTATACAAAAGAAGAAGAGAAAGAAACAGAGGAAAAAAAAAAGTCACAGAAATTATGAAAAAAACTATAGGTACAAAATTGATAACATATACCAAAAGGCTAAAATTAAAAATCTAGAGTAGAGTTTGGAATTTCAAAAATACAATATTAAAGAAAAGAAGAAAAAGAAACAAAACAAAACATGGTCAAAAAATTATAAAATATATATATGAAGTTTGCTGAAGAAGAAAAAAAATAGGGTCTTTTTTTTTTTTTAAACAAAGTAATAGTTATAAAAGTGAAAATTAAAGGACAATAGAGGACTTAAAAAATTTTTTTTAAATTAAAAAAAAAAGAAAAAAAAAGAAAGAAAGATTGATCGTAAAAATAGTAAAATTATATCTAGGTCTTTCTCTGGTTTTGTTGTGAGTATTGTGGGTTCAGTTCATTTTTGGCTAGTTCCTTGGTCTAACTTATATTTCTCAAGATCTATAGGCCCCTTCCTATGTAGTCTGTAGTAACCACAGGGTTTTAATCTATGGCCTGTAGCTTCCAAGGCGTTTCCCTCTGTTATAGCTTCTTCTGTTTGCTGGTCTCTTCAGTGTCTGGTTCCCGCCCTGACACAAAGGGGACGGTGGAAGACACTATTTTTTTTAATTTTATTTAGGCTCACTTGTTCAGCCACGCTGTGGGGAGGGAGGGAGGGATGCTGCAAACAGATAACATTGGCGTGCGCTCGCAGTGCCTCAGCCACACTGGGTCTGCCCCAACTCACGGTGCGTGTAGCCTCCCTGCCCACACTGCTCGGGCTCTAGGTTGTTCTGCCGGGAACAATCAGAGGCCGGCCCTGGGCTGAGCTCCCAGGTCCAAGCCGCTCAGGTTCAGGCACTCGGGTAGTCCTCAGAGGTGCAGACTCGGTTGGGCCTGCGTTTTGTGCTCTTCCCAGATCCGAGCAGCTCAGGTGATGTGTTTGGCGGGCGCCAATGCTGCGACCTATCGCCTCCCCGCCACTCGGTTATCTGGGTGTAAAACTCGCGCACCTTCTCGGGCAGATGTTGACCGTCCAGACCCCCAAGAAGTTTTAGTTAGCAAAGAAGCCTGCTTACAGTTTTATAGATAGTGTCTCTCTTGGGCTGCGATTGCCCCCTTCCGGCTCTGGCTGCCTGTCACTGGAGGGGGAAGGTCTGCAACCAGCTGTCTCTGTTCAGTCCTTTGTTCTGTGCGCGGGCCTGGCGGTGTCTTAGGTTAGGGCTGGCTTTTCGCATGGTAGATATCCCACAGTCTGGTTTGCTAGCCCAAATTATTTCGCTCAGATAGCGCTCAGGACATTCGGCCGATTCTTACTCTAAGGGACACAGCCCGCGCCGCGCTTCCCTGCCCAGCCCCCGCTTGCCAATGCCGCGTGCAGGCGTCTGCGCTGCTTCTCCACTGGGGGAGTTACCGTAGGGCTCACAATCTGCGGTTTTTAATTGTCTATTTATTTATTTTTTTTCTCCCTTTTATGTTGCCCTCTGTGCTTCCAAAGCTCGGCACAGATTCGGCAGTGAGAAGGTTTTCTGGTGTTTGGAAACTTCTCTCTTTTTAAGACTCCCTTCCCGGGATGGAACTCTGTCCCTCCCTCTTTTGTCTCTTTTTTTGTCTTTTATATTTTTTCCTACCTCCTTTCGAAGAGTTGGGTTGCTTTTCTGGGTGCCTGATGTCCTCTGCCGGCATTCAGAAGTTGTTTTGTGGAATTTACTCGATGTTTAAATGCTTTTTTGATGAATTTGTGGGGGAGAAAGTGTTCTCCCCGTCCTACTCCTCCGCCATCTTGGCTCCTCCCTCAAGTCTTTTTTTAAAGTAAAGTCATCAAAAGATGAATAGTGGAATTTCAATTTAAAGTGGAATTTTGTTAGTCACCCCTAGTGCTGACTTTATTTCCACTAAAAAATTTAAGAAGTTAAAGCAAAAAGATAAAATCCTCTAGCAATATGGAAAGCAAGGACATAGGAAAAAAAAACAAAAACAAAAACAAAAACACAAAACTGCCAAAACCTGGGGAAAAGTTATTCTAAAGAGGATAACTGTGCTTCTATAAGTTAGTTGGATTCAGTTCAATTACAAATAAGAGAGTCACAGTGCCTGAAACATAAGGGCATTTATTGTTTAAGAAATAGCTTTAAGTCAGGTATTCTCTGCATGCTTCCGTTACCCAACATCAACATCAAGAAGTCAGGATCTTTCATTTATTCCTAGTTCTATCCTCAGTGTGTTGGTGTTTTGTCCTCAGGTTTTCATCTCATTGTACCAGGATAGCTGCCACAGCGCCAGATATTTCATCCCAAAACAACATTATCTCAAGCAGGAAGGAAGGGGAAAGGGACCAACAAAACAAAACAAAACTATTTCCTTGCAGGCCTCTCTTTTATTATGAAAGGAAAACCTCCCCCTCCCCCTCCACCCCAAGTCTTCAGTAGACTTTATATCATTGCCTGGAACTGGGTCACATGACCACCCCCTCAGTTCAGTCGTGTCTGACTCTTTGTGACCCCATGGACTGCAGCACGCCAGGTTTCCCTGTCCATCACCAACTCCCAGAGTTACTCAAACGCATGTTCATCAAGTCGGTGATGCCATTCCAACCATCTCATCCTCTGTCGCCCCCTTTTTCTCCTGCCTTCAATCTTTTCCAGCATCAGGGTCTTTTCCAGTGAGTCAATTCTTCGCATCAGGTGGCCAAAGCATTGGAGTTTCAGCTTCAGCATCAGTCCTTCCAATGAATATTCAGGATTGATTTCCTTTAGGATTGACTGGTTTGATCTCCTTGCAATCTAAGGGACTCTCAAGAGTCTTCTCCAACACCACAGTTCAAAAGCATGAATTCTTTTCATCACCCTCTAGCTTACTCACTTTCAAAGGTAATACATTCAGTTCAGTTCAGTTCAGTCACTCAGTCGTGTCCGACTCTTGGCGACCCCATGAATCACAGCACACCAGGTGGTGACCAATAATTGGTCTAGGTATAAGCACATTGTCACACACATAAGCACCCAATCAAGGTTCTTTTAGCAAGGAAAAATGGGAAAATGTCTATTGTACCAGCAACCAACAGTGTCAGTCATAACACTGGATTGAGAAAAAATTTTACCTGTTACGTGCTTTGCCTCATAGAACATAGAAGCCCTACCTAGCTGGATGAGTGTTAGAAAATACTTCTTTCTCACCTGGATATCTGGGCTGAGATCCTGGATTAGTGCCCACCAGAAAACTAAGCAGTAATCCTTATATTCTCACATCTCTTCTTAAGATTGTTAGTTCTCTGATTCATCTATACTTTTGAATTCCTATGCACAATTTTCTACTTAAAAAAGACTACAACTTTAAGAACATGAAGCATGAAGTAGGAGAAACTTACAACAATCTCTTATAGTCTTGCAGGTATAGTGTCCATAGATAAAAGATCAGATTTGGGAATATGAATTGATTGGAAATAGAACATTCTGGGGATTATAACTTTTCATGAGCTGTATTGCTTCAGAGTGTTAGAGCATCAAACTGTGGGGATTATCAGAAATTCTTCCTTCTGTTTATTAAAACAGGCACTATGGATGAGGCATGCTCCATCCTGGAAATTGAATACATTTGGGATGTATAATATGTCCAGTATTAATATTTGAGAAGGTAGTTTAAACAAAGAAAACATAAATTAACAGTGAACCAATGTGGCATCTACATATCTTTTCTATAGTTAATGATTTCTTCTTACTTGAGTAAGACAAGAGAAAAAGAAATAACATGCAGGGCTTACATGTAAATATAATAAAGCGAAGACAAAATCATAATGAAATTTGGAGTATATCTTTTGAATGATCTACTTCAGGTAGCAAATTATTAATTTAAAAATGTTTGCTCTCCAGTATATAGTATTTGACATATAGTAGCACAAGATGAGAACAGTTGAGATGATAAAATGAAATATAAATAAAAACGGATGATCTAAGGAAGCTTTGCAAGCAAACGTTTTAATATCATCTCTGTGGGCAAAACTTGGCCCTCCTGGGTTTTGCTTCCTCACATTTCCTAACATTAGGAAGCGTATTTCTTGTGCTATACCTGTTGCTACAAAGTTTAGATGACGTTTCTTCACTTGTTTGATCATAGTACTGTTATAAACAACATTTGTTTAAGCAGCTAAATTTTTAAAAATGGGGTACTTTTAGAGGAGAATTTAAGTAAAAATCATTAGTAAATAAATGTTAATTTATGCTTACTGTCATAAAATATCTATTGGCATTAAAAAAAATCTCATAAAATTTTTAGTGGCTTAAAATGAAAAAGTTTTATTTGTTACTCGTGGCACAGTTTCCATCTTGGAAGAGGGGGCTTTTCTGTGTATAATCTGCATTCCAGGTTCTAGGTTGTCAACAGTCATTATTTGGGTCACTGCCAATCATCATGGAAGAGGAAAAAAATGACCTATGCACGGTCATGCCCTTGGCTGTTAAAAATTCTGGATCATAAGTGATTTGTATTACTTTGATTCACAACTCAATTTCCAGATCAAATAAACTCAACCATCCAGAAAGAAGCCAAGAAGGAGTAAAATCCTACTTTGATTGGAAGAGGTGGGGCTGGAAATTATAGTGACCATCACTGAAAACAATCACATTCTACCTATATGGTCACAAATATTTAGCTCATTCTTTCCTACAGGCAACATATACTGTCTTTCTCTCATGGGACAAAATTTAAAAAATTTAATTCAGAGCTCCACTCCTGCTGCTTGGAATGGAGCCTGGTCCCTGCGGAGCCAGAACTCCTGGTTCAGCATCTCTTTCTCTGCAGTCCCTGAGCTGTCGTTGTCCTAGGGGAGGACCCTGCCCACCATGGGCACTTGCCAGGTCATCTGTAGAGATGGTGCTCCTAATGTAACCTTCTCACGGAGTCTCTTAATACATGTGGACTCCTATAAAGCTAGTTAGCATCACAACTGTGGTTGAACTGGGTCTGAGATTTGCCATCACTTTGGCTTCCAGACAATGCCCGAGTGAGTGGACATAGATGGGATGTGGGTCTCCTCAGGACAGACTGGAACTTCAGCTTCTGGACAACACTGAAGCCTCGTCTGTATAGACTGAGGTCCAGTATCTTCAGGACCTGCTGGGAGGCACCACTGTGGGAGTGAAAGGTGAAGGAAAAGTGAGGAGAAGTGTCCTATATATGACTGACTGCTGAGGGGGTCCATTTTCAGATGAGGCTTCAGAGAAAAGGCTTGATGTGGAAAACTGGATTTTAGGTAGCTTTGTGCATGGTGTAGACAGCTCCCAGTGTCTTTCTTTGGTGTGTGGTATCTCATTTCCTTGGCATCATTTATTGGGGGTCCTTCCCTTGGTATATGTCCTGGGCAGCTTGTCATAAAATAGCTGACCACACATATGTGGAATTATTTCTGCGTTTTCTGGTCTGTTTGTCTTGTTCATGTGTCTGTTTGTGTACCAGTTCTATACCTTTTTGGTTCCTATAACTTAGATATATAATTTGAGGTCAGAGAGAGAGTTGACTGTAGCTGTGCTCTCCTTTTTTAGGGTTGCTTTGGCTCTTTGGGGTCCTTTTTGGTTCCACACAAATGATAGGATTCTTTGTTCTGTTTCTTGAAAAATGCCACTTTAATTGTGTTGGAGATTGAACTGAATGTATACACTGCTTAGGCTGGATGGGCATTTAACAATATTCTTCCAATGCATGATCACAAAATATTTTTTCTATTTACAGTTTTCTTCTTCAGCTTCTTTATTAGTGTCTTGCAGTTTTCATTGTGTAGGTCATTGGTTGAATTTATACCTAGGTGTAGGGAGAGAGAAAATTAGCTAAGATGGGGTGTTCAGGCTCTCTAGCCCCACATTTTATAAATAATGACTACCTAACAGCTGAGATCATTTATAGCACTGCACAGGCACATCACGAGGTACTTGCTTGGTTACGGGCTACTTTGTGTGGTACACCTGTGTGAGCTCCACCTAATAAAAGCTCCAGCCAGGAGAGAATACTGTTATGACCACTGTGCCAGCCAGGAGAGGGGTTGTGTTATGTTAGGTTATGCTATGGCTGCTGCTATGGCTGCAGCGTCAACCAGGAGAGAATAAATGTGTCTGCAGTTCCTGTGGCTCCTTGAGTCTCCTTCCAGCCTCTTGGCTTGTGCCTTGCCTACCCTGGGTTCAGTGAACAGTGAGGACAATGAGATACAATGAGACAACTGGTGCCAGGAACAAGATGCAGAGCAATACAACTGGCATGGTTGGCAGATACTCAGTGGGTAGAGGAGCCTGGGGCTCCAGTGGATGGGAGAAGCCAGTGACCACTATGTGGCATGTGGTACCACGTGGCCATGATCCTTGATGTGGGCTCTGGTGGAAGACTGGGAAGCGGTAGATGGGTTATCAGATAGCCTTGAAAAGACGTTACAAGCGGTGAGTTCTCATTTGCCAAACAAGGTGGTTCAGACTGCTGCTGGCACCACGGAGTGGATTTTCCTGACTGCTCTGAAGGTTAATATGGATAGTGCTCTCCATGATGCCACGCTGGTGCACAACAAGCAGAGAGGCTTGGAAGAACTAGAGCAATGTATATTGGCATTAGAGCAAGAACCCTGCGGCCCTGAAGAACCCAGCATCTCTGACAGTGAGGTGGTAAGTGACAGTGATGATGAACATTGTGAGACTAAGAATGTTGATGATGAATGCTGTGAGACTGTGGGTCCCCGCTTGACTGGAGGCCACTGTGCAGCAGAAAGTGAAGCATGAGCAGCCTATAGCCTAGGGGGGCATCCTCAAGGGGCCCCCGATGTGACTGAGTTCACGACGTATTGAACATATAGTCAGGTGGAGCTGGTTGACTTGGGTAAGCAGTTTCAGCAAACGTAAGGGGAAACCTTTGGAGAAGGCGATGGCACCCCACTCCAGTACTCTGGAAAATCCCATGGATGGAGGAGCCTGGTGGGCTGCAGTCCATGGGGTCGCGAAGAATCGGACACGACTGAGCGACTTCACTTTCACTTTTCAGTTTCATGCATTGGAGAAGGAAGTGGCAACCCACTCCAGTGTTCTTGCCTGGAGAATCCCAGGGACGGGGGAGCATGGTGGGCTGCTGTCTATGGGGTCGCACAGAGTCGGACATGACTGAAGTGACTTAGCAGCAGCAGCAGCAGCAAGGGGAAACCTTGACAGCTTGGCTTTTGTGACTCTGGAACACAGGGTGGGCCTGGCAGCTGTGGTGGGGGTTTGTGGGTCCTTACTGAGAGAAATAGAGGGACAGCATGTGAGATGCCATTTTGAACATGTGAGCACCCCAAAGGGAGCCTGAGCCAGCAGGGGCCCATCTGGGTTATGTGGATGCGGATGTGGGCTGATTTGTGTGGAGGTGTACTGTAAGGGCTGTGTCCTGTGATGTGCTACTAACCTCTGATTCTCTCGCAGATGTATAACAATGTGAAAGCATTTGCAATCTTGTGGGTGGACTGTGAATGCCACAAAAATCCCCTCTTTGAAGGGGTGGCCCCGCATCCATGGGGGGTTTTGCAGGTCCTTAAAAACCCTGCAGAAGTGGGGTTGCCTCTGTGGAGGGTTTCCTGCAATCTCACAGGGGCAGATAGTGGACTGGACTTGGCCATGGAAGATAAGGCACTCCACGTGCAGTGGGTGGCTCTTCTAGCCCCACAAGGGCAAGGACTGCAACATGAGTTTCAGGTGACACCTGATGTTGGGTTTTTGCTAAGTATTGGGGCTGTAACTGTTTGTGTTTGTAGCTACTGCTATTGTGAGATGCAAATCCAAGGGTTATTGTTACTTGCCAAGGGACTATTGCACAAGGTGGACTGCGCATAGAACATGAGCTGAGAGACCCTGAAGGGGCGGAGTGTGGGAAGAGAGAAAATTAGCCAAGATGGGGTGTTCAGGCTCTCTGGCCCCACGTTTTGTAGATAATGACAATGTAACATCTGAGATCATTTATAGCACTGCACAAGCACATCACGAAGTACTCACTTTGTCGCAGGCTACTTTGTGTGGTACACCCGTGTGAGCTCCACCTAAGAAAAGTGCCAGCCAGGAGAGACTACCGTTATGACCACTGTACCGTTATGACTCAGGAGAGGGGTTATGTTATGGTAGGTTATACTATGGCTGCTGCTATGGCTGCAGCATCAACCAGGAGAGAATGAACGTGTCTGCAGTTCCTGTGGCTCCTTGAGTCTCCTTCCAGCCTCTTAGCTCGCGCCTTGCCTACCCTGGATTCAGTGAACTGTGAGGACAATGAGATACAGCGAGACAAGTGGTGACACGAACAAGATGAAGAGCTATGCATTAGGTATTTTATTCCTTTTGATGCAATTGTAAATGGAATTGCTTCCTAAATTTTTCGTTCTGATGCTTCTACTTCTTTATTACCGTATAGCAACTCAACTGCTTTCTGTGTATTGCTTTTGTATTATGCAGCTTTACTAAATTCATGTATTACTTGTACTGTTTGGTGATTTGATATGGAAAATTGTAATTCAAAAATCCCTTTGCTTCTACCATATCTCAAGTCATTCACAACACAGATGACATAATGACTACTAATATAATCTTCCCATATTACCTCTTAATAATATATAGATTCCTACAAGAGCAATCAGCTTAACCATTTTGAGATAACTGAATCTGAGTAAGGTTTGGCCCCTGTAATGAAGCTTGACATCTTATTTTACTTTTCTGGCAGGGTACTGACATGTTTGTTTTGAAAAGTTATTTACTTTCTAAACATAGAGAAAACTTGCAGTAGCAGTACAATGTACTCTTATCTGTAAGTTCAGTGTCCTCAGTCCTCATTGATTTATGACACATGCCAATTTAAAGGACAACTTCCATTATGTTTTACCTGCAAAGGGAACACTCTCCTGGGGAACACCCACTTAACTCACAAATGAGAAATCATTGTTTTTCACCTTCTATAATAAATTCCACAGGCCCACTTTCACTTTTACCACTTGTCCTAGAGCATGAAAATATCTTTTCCCATTCTCATCCAGTTTTGTTTTTCTTGAAGTGTTCTTGTGACTTTCCCTCATTTTCACAACCTTGATGGAATTAAAACACATAAGATAAGTCTGATCCGGGTGAACTTTTCTGTATGACTTCTTTCACTTAGGATGTTTTCAACATTCATGTCTGACACGTGTCAGTACTTCATTCATGTTTTTCATGATGAGTAAATCAATTGTGCATGCTTGTGTGCTCAGTTGTGTCCAGCTCTTTGTGCCCCTATCAGCCATAGTCTACGAGGCTCCTCTGTCCATGGGATTCTCTGGACAAGAATGCTGGAGTGGGATGCCATTTCCTTTTCCAGGGTATCTTCCTGACCCAGGAACTGAACCTGAGTCTCCTGCATCTCCTGCATCGGCAGGTGGATTCTTTACCACTAGCGCCAGCTGGGAAATCATTTAAAATGCATAGTTCTGTGACATTAACTACATTTACATTCAGTTCAGTTCAGTTCAGTCACTCAGTCATGTCCGACTCTTTGTGACCCCATGAATCACAGCACACCAGGCCTCCCTGTCCATCACCAACTCCCGGAGTTCACTCAGACTCACGTCCATCGAGTCAGTGATGCCATCCAGCCATCTTATCCTCTGTCCCTTCTCCTCCTGCCCCCAATCTCTCCCAGCATCAGAGTCTTTTCCAATGAGTCAACTCTTTGCATGAGGTGGCCAAAGTACTGGAGTTTCAGCTTCAGCATCATTCCCTCCAAAGAAATCCCAGGGCTGATCTCCTTCAGAATGGACTGGTTGGATCTCCTTGCAGTCCAAAGGACTCTCAAGAGCCTTCTCCAACACCACAGTTCAAAAGCATCAATTCTTTGGTGCTCAGCCTTCTTTACAGTCCAACTCTCACATCCATACATGACCACAGGAAAAACCATAGCCTTGACTAGATGGACCTTTGTTGGCAAAATAATGTCTCTGCTTTTGAATATGCTATCTAGGTTGAACATAACTTTCCTTCCAAGGAGTAAGCGTCTTTTAATTTCATGGCTGCAGTCACCATCTGCAGTGATATTGGAGCCCCCCAAAATAAAGTCTGACACTGTTTCCACTGTTTCCCCATCTATTGAACATGAAGTGATGGGGCCAGATGCCATGATCTTCATTTTCTGAATGTTGAGCTTTAAGCCAACTTTTTCACTCTCCACTTTCACTGTCATCAAGAGGCTTTTTAGCTCCTCTTCACTTTCTGCCATAAGGGTGGTGTCATCTGCATATCTGAGGTTATTGATATTTCTCCCAGCAATCTTGATTCCAGCTTATGTTTCTTCCAGTCCAGCATTTCTCATGATGTACTCTGCATAGAAGTTAAATAAGCAGGGTGACAATATACAGCCTTGACATACTCCTTTTCCTATTTGGAACCAGTTTGTTGTTCCATGTCCAGTTCTAACTGTTGCTTCCTGACCTGCATACAGATTTCTCAAGAGGCATTTCAGGTGCTCTGCTATTCCCATCTCTTTCAGAATTTTCCACAGTTTATTGTGATCCACACAGTCAAAGGCTTTGGCACAGTCAATAAAGCAGAAATAGATGTTTTTCTGGAACTCTCTTGCTTTTTCCATGATCCAGTGGATATTGGCAATTTGATCTCTGGTTCCTCTGCCTTTTCTAAAACCAGCTTGAACATCAGGAAGTTCACAGTTCACGTATTGCTGAAGCCTGGCTTGGAGAATTTTGAGCATTACTTTACTAGCATGTGAGATGACTGCAATTGTGTGGTAGTTTGAGCATTCTTTGGCATTGCCTTTCTTTGGGATTGGAATGAAAACTGACCTTTTCCAGTCCTGTGGCTGCTGGGTTTTCCAAATTTGCTGGCATATTGAGTGCAGCACTTTCACAGCATCATCTTTCAGGATTTGAAATAGCTCAACTGGAATTCCATCACCTCCACTAGCTTTGTTCGTAGTGATGCTTTTTAAGGCCTACTTGACTTCACATTCCAGGATGTCTGGCTCTAGGTCAGTGATCACACCATCGTGATTATCTGGGTCATGAAGATCTTTTTTGTATAGTTCTTCTGTGTATTTTTGCCACATCTTCTTAATATCTTCTGCTTCGGTTAGTTCCATACCATTTCTGTCCTTTATCAAGCCCATCTTTGCATGAAATATCCCCTTGGTATCTCTAATTTTCTTGAAGAGATCTCTAGTCTTTCCCATTCTGTTGTTTTCCTCTATTTCTTTGCATTGATTGCTGAGGAAGGCTTTCTTATCTCTTCTTTCTATTCTTTGGAACTCTGCATTCCGATGCTTATATCTTTCCTTTTCTCCTTTGCTTTTCACTTCTCTTCTTTTCACAGCTATTTGTAAGGCCTCCCCAGACAGCCATTTTGCTTTTTTGCATTTCTTTTCCATGGGGATGGTCTTGATCCCTGTCTCCTGTACAATGTCACGAACCTCATTCCATATTTCATCAGACACTCTATCAGATCTAGGCCCTTAAATCTATTTCTCATTTCCACTGTATAATCATAAGGGATTTGATTTAGGTCATACCTGAATGGTCTAGTGGTTTTCCCTACTTTCTTCAGTTTAAGTCTGAATTTGGTAATAAGGATTTGATGATCTGAGCCACAGTCAGCTCCCAGTCTTGTTTTTGTTGACTGTATAGAGCTTCTCCATCTTTGGCTGCAAAGAATATAACCAATCTGATTTCGGTGTTGACCATCTGGTGATGTCCATGTGTAGAGTCTTCTCGTGTTGTTGGAAGAGGGTGTTTGCTATGACCAGTGCATTTTCTTGGCAAAACTCTATTAGTCTTTGCCCTGCTTCATTCTGTATTCCAAGGCCCAATTTGCCTGTTACTCCAGGTGTTTCTTGACTTCCTACTTTTGCATTCCAGTCCCCTATAATGAAAAGGACATCTTTTTTGGATGTTAGTTCTAAAAGGTCTTGTAGGTCTTCAAAGAACTGTTCAACTTCAGCTTCTTCAGCATTACTGGTTGGGGCATAGACTTGGATTACTGTGATATTGAATGGTTTGCCTTGGAAATGAACAGAGATCATTCTGTCATTTTTAAGATTGCCTCCAAATACTGCATTTCAGACTCTTTTGTTGACCATGATGACTACTTCATTTGTTCTGAGGGATTCCTGTCCGCAGTAGTAGATATAATGGTCATCTGAGTTAAATTCACCCATTCCAGTCCATTTGAGTTTGCTGATTCTTAGAATGTTGACATTCACTCTTGCCATCTCTTGTTTGACCACTTCCAATTTGCCTTGATTCATGGACCTGACATTCCAGGTTCCTATGCAATATTGCTCTTTACAGCATCGGACCTTGCTTCTATCACCAGTCACATCCACAGCTGGGTACTGTTTTTGCTTTGGCTCCATCCCTTCATTCTTTCTGGAGTTATTTCTCCACTGATCTCCAGTAACATATTGGGCACCTACTGACCTGGGGAATTCCTCTTTCAGTATCCTATCATTTTGCCTTTTCACACTGTTCCTGGGGTTCTCAAGGCAAGAATACTGAAGTGGTTTGCCATTTCCTTCTCCAGTGGACCACATTCTGTCAGATCTCTCCACCATGACCCGCCTGTCTTGGGTTGCCCCACGGGCGTGGCTTAGTTTCCTTGAGTTAGACAAGGCTGTGGTCCTACTGTGATTAGATTGACTAGTTTTCTGTGAGTATGGTTTCAGTTGTCTGCCCTCTGGTGCCCTCTTGCAACACCTACCATCTTACTTGTGTTTCTCTTACCTTGGGCGTGCGGTTTCTCTTCATGGCTGCTCCAGCAAAGTGCAGCCGGTGCTCCTTACCTTGGATGAGGGATATCTCCTCACTGCCACCCTTCCTGACCTTCAACGTGGGATAGCTCCTCTATGCCCTCCTGCGCCCATGCAGCCACTGCTCCTTGGATGTGGGATTGGTCCTCTAGGCCGCCGATTATTGCACAAATATCTTTACCATCCATCTCTCATACTTTTTTATTTTTTCCAAGTGAGACTGCATCCATTAAACACTACTCTCCTCAACCCTTGTCAACCACATTCTACCTTATGTCTCTAAATCTCATCTCTCTGGATACCTCATAAAAATGCAATAATATAATTGTCCTTTTGTGACCAGGTTAATTCACTTAGCATGATGACTTTAGGGCTCATACATGTTGTGGTATTGTCTGAATTTCCTTAGTTCTTGAGGCTAAATAATATCCCTTTGTATATATATATATCACATTTTGTTTATAGATTCATTCATCCATGGACACTTGGGTTGCATTCACATTTTGGCTGGTTTGAGTAATGCTGCTATGAATACAGGTGTACAAATATATGTTTCAATTTCTACTTTCAAAACTTGAATATATGTACTGAAGTGGAATTAACAGATTGTTCATTAATTTATGTTTAAGGTTTTGACAAACCGCCATACTCTTTTCTAGAGCAGATGCACCATTTTACTCCATTTCTGTATATGACAGAATGATATGGAACTTTGTAGATCTACCCCCCTTTTGCTAATCCATTCATTCACTGATGGAATTTTTTTTTTTTATCATTGGGCCAATGTCAACAATGCTGTTGTAAATATTTGTGTAAAAGTTTTTATTGAACACCTGATTTCAATTCTTTGTGGCATATGTCTAGGAATGGCATTCTTGAATCAAACTGTAATTTTATTTTTTATCTTTTTAGGGAAATGCCAAACTACTGTACATAATGTCTGCACTAATTTATATTTCCACAAGCAATGTGTTAAAGTTTCTAATTTCTCTACATATTATTGCCAGCATTTTTTAATTTGTTTGTTCTTGATTATAATCATTTATTGCATGTGAAAAAACAATCTTATCTAGTCCTAACAACCAGCTGTAACATAATGTAACATCCAGTTATTGTCTAGGATTTTCTGATGATTCATGGTGGTTTATATTGTGGATGTTAGGGGAAGGCCCTAGTGATTTCATTAGGTCCAGATGTGGCTCCTCTTAATTCATAGATCTGTGAGCTAAAAAGATTAGCTATGTGTTTTTCAAATCAAATATACAATGGTTGAGCAGGACAAGCAGAATAAACATTCTTGTTTGGTAATAGAAAGGAAGACTCACAGAAGTCATTGGTTCACAGCCATTCTAAGCATCATTATTAGGGAGAATTTGCAAGGGCTTGCTATCCTATTTGCCTCAGTCCTGATTCTGATTCTTAAGAGGGGTCCTCAGTCCATGGTTCTCTAGGCCTTAGCTCTAATATCCCTGGGGCTCTTCCTTTTTCATTATCCTCTTTGACTCTACCTAAAACTGAGAATTAGAGGATGTGCCTTCCCTTTGGTTGATCTGCTTTTCAGTGTGACTCCTTTTCACAGGGCAGGTCAAACAGCCATTCTTAAAAATGCAAGAATTTCTTCTCCTCTTTCCCCACCAACTCTCTATTTCCTTAATCTTCTTTCACAGGCTCCAGATTTATTTGACTTACAGGTATTTTTAAAATGTAGGCTTCTTATTTGTGATTCTAGTCCCCTCTATTTGCCAGTAAGTATACTCTATCTATAGAGAAGGCGATGGCAACCCTCTCCAGTACTCTTGCCTGGAAAATCCCATGGACGGAGGGGCCTGGTAGGCTGCAGTCCATGGGGTCGCGAAGAATCGGACATGACTGAGGTACTTCACTTTCACTTTTCACTTTCATGCATTGGAGAAGGAAATGGCAGCCCACTCCAGTGTTCTTGCCTGGAGAATCCTAGGGATGGGGGAGCCTGGTGGGCTGCCGTCTATGGGGTCGCACAGAGTCGGACATGACTGACACGACTTAGCAGCAGCAGCAGCACTCTATCTATCTGAGAGAGAACTACACTTAAGGTTTGTTTCTCCTTGAATAATTTTGACAAATTGAAAGGATTTACACTGTTCCACCTTAATCCATTAAGAGGTTTTTAACAATGAGTCTAAGGACATACCTTAATTTAATTCTTGCTGTTAGATTAAGTTCTAATTTTTCTTATTTTGGATTGAGAAACACCTCTTCTAGTTCTGCTAAGTCGCTTCAGTCGTGTCTGACTCTGTGCGACCCCATAGATGGCAGCCCAGCAGGCTCCCCCGTCCCTGGGATTCTCCAGGCAAGAACACTGGAGTGGGTTGCCATTTCCTTCTCTAATGCATGAAGGTGAAAAGTGAAAGTGAAGTCGCTCAGTCGTGTCCGACCCTTAGTGACCCCATGGACTGCAGCCCACCAGGCTCCTCGGTCCATGGGATTTTCCAGGCAAGAGTACTGGAGTGGGGTGCCATTGCCTTCTCCACTTCTAGTTCTAGGAGTCCCTAAATATAAATTTCTAGTCTCTGTTATTCCTGCTTAAAACTGGAACAGTTTTTTTTTTTTTTTTTCCTGAGTCTACTTTTTTCTTTTAGTACTTTGCAAAGTACAACAAACAGCAACTGGGACACACTGCTAACCTCCCAGGAGAAATGCAAGGTCGTTAGATGTGGAGTCTGTCTTATAAATTATAGCATTCGGTTTCGTGGTGGTAAATGTTTAATAGCTGGCTCTTCATAAAAAAAAGCCTTGATTTGTAGTGCTTCCCAATTTCAGTGGTATAAATTCTCACACTATGGCAGATTTAAGTTAGCAACATGCATTACAAAACCTGAAGTTTGGAAGAGATACTTACAATTATCTCTTGGATGCTCTTTTGGACACAGCCAGCTCTAGCACACTACTGATTGCAGGTGAGTGTTTTACCAAATATTTCATAATTGCTTCACATAGAGTGTCATCCTTCCAGTGTCTCTCAACATGCTGCCTGACCCAAATCTAATGACATAAACTTTAGATTATTTTTAATGACAACTCTCATATTCTAGGTACCAACTTCTCTACTCGTTAGAATAGGTTGCAGTAGCAGATAAAGGCAAAATCTCTGCAGCTTAAAAAAAAAAAAATAAAGGTTTATTTCTCACAAATACTGCCATGCCCATTCAAATATTCTTGGGACCAAAACCCAGGTACTACCACATGAACTTCCAGATGTTCAAGCTGGTTTTAGAAAAGGCAGAGGAACCAGAGATCAAATTGCCAACATCTGCTGGATCACTGAAAAAGCAAGAGTTACAGAAAAACATCTATTTCTGCTTTATTGACTGTGCCAAAGCCTTTGACTGTGTCGATCACAATAAATTGTGGAAAATTCTGAAAGACATGGGAATACCAGACCACCTGACCTGCCTCTTGAGAAACCTGTATGCAGGTCAGGAAGCAACAGTTAGAACTGGACATGGAACAACAGACTGGTTCCAAATAGGAAAAGGAGTACATCAAGGCTGTATATTGTCACCCTGCTTATTTAACTTCTATGCAGAGTAACATCATGAGAAATGCTGGGTTGGAGGAAGCACAAGCTGGAATCAAGATTGCTGGGAGAAATATCAATAACCTCAGATATGCAGATGACACCACCCTTATGGCAGAAAGTGAAGAGGAACTCAAAAGCCTCTTGATGAAAGTGAAAGTGGAGAGTGAAAAAGTTGGCTTAAAGCTCAACATTCATAAAACTGAGATCATGGCATCTGGTCCCATCACTTCATGTTCAATAGATGGGGAAACAGTGGAAACAGTGGCTGACTTTATTTTATTTTGGGGGGCTCCAAAATCACTGCAGATGGTGACTGCAGCCATGAAATTAAAAGACGCTTACTCCTTGGAAGGAAAGTTATGACCAACCTAGACAGCATATTAAAAAGCAGAGACATTACTTGGTCAGCAAAGGTCCATCTAGTCAAGGCTATGGTTTTCCATACAAGTGGTCATGTATGGATGTGAGATTTGGACTATAAAGAAAGCTGAGCACCGAAGAATTGATGCTTTTGAACTGTGGTGTTGGAGAAGACTCTTGAGAGTCCCTTGGACTGCAAGGAGATCCAACCAGTCCATCCTAAAGGAGATCAGTCCTGAGTGTTCATTGGAAGGACTGATGTCTTGAAGCTGAAACTCCAGTACTTTGGCCACGTGATGCGAAGGGCTGACTCATTTGAAAAGACCCTGATGCTGGGAAAGATTGAAGGCAGGAGGAGAAGGGGACGACAGAGAATGAGATCACTGGATGGCATCACAAACTCAATGGAATGGGTTTGGGTGTACTCTGGGAGTTGATGATGGACAGGGAGGCCTGGCATGCTGTGGTTTATGGGGTAACAAAGAGTTGGATGAGTGAGCAACTGAACTGAACTGAACTGAACCACCTGAAACACTTCAAATCAACCTGATTGGGGTGGGGGGGTGGGTGGTGAGAATTGTGGAGGGTGCAAACTGTCAACTAAGTGGATTGTCTTCAGATGTACTGGGTACACTTTTGTTCACAACTCATTGACCAGGATTAGTGACAAAACCAAAAGAGGAGAGGAAGGAGAAATCAAGTGTGAACCTACAAAGTACCAGAACAGAAAATAATTTGTGGTCAACGCTAGTGGCTATCACAACTCAATAACAGTAAAAGTGCCTCCATCCACAGAGCTTACACAATTTTGAAGCAGCTTGAACAGTGTTTTCTTATTTTTCTTTATTTTATATAGATTTTAAGACTAAGAAAATACAAAATGGCACTAATTATATTTTACCAAATTCTTCATGTAATGATTCAACAAAAATTTTTGATTACTCCTCTGGTAACTTTGCCAGAAATTGGTACATACAGTATTATATCTAAAAGATTAACACACATCCAATATCATAAGGAAATAATAGGAAAATTGCTATCATTGAAATTTCTGAATGATTGGTTTCTAAATTTTTAAATTTTTTCAAGTTTCATATTCTGTAGCTGTAGACATGTACCTCCTTTATCATGAGAAAAATTCAGGTATTAAAAACAGTAATTTTTCATAATATATTTTCATATAGCTATGTAAAAATATAATTACAGAAATGAGGGATCTAGAAAGAAGTGCATTAAAATATTCTGCATTTGTTCTGAGTGATAGAATTAGGTCTGTTTTTTAAAAACATATTTTTTATTTTTTTCAGATTTCCTGTAATGATTGTCATTATAATTTAAAAATGTTATTATATTGTTATTATTATTACATTCTCTCTATACTCACAGCTCACTCTCAAAAAGTTGAGTTTTTTCCATAAATGGATGCTGAATTTTGTTACGTGCTTTTCTTGCATCTATTGAGATGATTGTATAATTTTCATTCCTTTGTCTTGTTAATGTGGTGTATCACAATGATTGATTTGTGGATGTTGAACCATCTTTGCATTCCTGGAATAAATCCCACTTAATCATGTTATATGATCCTTTTAATGTATTGTTAAATTTGGTTTGTTAATATTTTGTTGAGGATTTTTGAATAATTTTCATCATGGATATTGGCCTTTTATTGTCTTTTCTTGGGTTATCCTTGTCTGGTTTTGCTATCAGGGTAATGCCAATCTTGTAAAATGAGTTTGGGAGAGTTTGAGAAGAACTGATATTAATTCTTCTTGGAATGTTTGGTAGAATTATGGTTTATTGGGAGGTTTTTGATTACAAATTCAATCTTCTTACTAGTAATTGGTTGCTCAGATCTTCTTTTTTTTTTCATTATACAGTCTTGATAGGTTTTATATTTCTAGGAGTTTATCCATTTCTTTTAAGTTGTCCAACTCTGAATATAAAATTGAGCATAGTTAGTTTCTTAGTTCTGTTCAGTTCAGTCACTCAGTCGTGTCCAACTCTTTGTGACTACATGAATCGCAGCACGCCAGGCCTCCCTGTCCATCACCATCTCCCAGAGTTCACTCAGACTCACGTCCATCGAGTCAGTGATGCCATCCAGCCATCTCATCCTCTGTCGTCCCCTTCTCCTCCTGCCCCCAATCCCTCCCAGCATCAGAGGCTTTTCCAATGAGTCAACTCTTCGCATGAGGTGGCCAAAGTACTGGAGTTTCAGCTTCAGCATCATTCCTTCCAAAGAAATCCCAGGACTGATCTCCTTCAGAGAAGAAGGTAGACTGGTTGGATCTCCTTGCAGTCCAAGGGACTCTCAAGAGTCTTCTCCAACACCACAGTTCAAAAGCATCAATTCTTCAGTGCTCAGCCTTCTTCACAGTCCAACTCTCACATCCATACATGACCACAGGAAAAACCATAGCCTTGACTAGACGAACCTTTTTTGGCAAAGTAATGTCTCTGCTTTTGAATATGCTATCTAGGTTGAACATAACTTTCCTTCCAAGGAGTAAGCGTCTTTTAATTTCATGGCTGCAGTCACCATCTGCAGTGATTTTGGAGCCCCAAAAAATAAAGTCTAACACTGTTTCCACTGTTTCCCCATCTATTGAACATGAAGTGATGGGACCAGATGCCATGATCTTCATTTTCTGAATGTTGAGCTTTAAGCCAACTTTTTCACTCTCCACTTTCACTTTCATCAAGAGGCTTTTGAGTTCCTCTTCACTTTCTGCCATAAGGGTGGTGTCATCTGCATATCTGAGGTTATTGATATTTCTCCCGGCAATCTTGATTCCAGCTTGTGTTTCTTCCAGTCCAGCGTTTCTCATGATGTACTCTGCATAGAGGTTAAATTAGCAGGGTGACAATATACAGCCTTGACGTACTCCTTTTCCTATTTGGAACCAGTCTGTTGTTCCATGTCCAGTTCTAACTGTTGCTTCCTGACCTGCATACAGATTTCTCAAGAGGCAGGTCAGGTGGTCTGGTATTCTCATCTCTTTCAGAATTTCCCACAGTTGATTGTGATCGACACAGTCAAAGGCTTTGGCACAGTCAATAAAGCAGAAATAGATGTTTTTCTGTAACTCTTGCTTTTTCAGTGATCCAGCAGATGTTGGCAATTTGATCTCTGGTTCCTCTGCCTTTTCTAAAACCAGCTTGAACATCAGGAAGTTCACGGTTCACATATTGCTGAAGCCTGGCTTGGAGAATTTTGAGCATTACTTTACTAGCATGTGAGATGACTGCAATTGTGTGGTAGTTTGAGCATTCTTTGGCATTGCCTTTCTTTGGGATTGGAATGAAAACTGACCTTTTCCAGTCCTGTGGCCACTGCTGAGTTTTCCAAATTTGCTGGCATATTGAGTGCAGCACTTTCACAGCATCATCTTTCAGGATTTGAAATAGCTCCACTGGAATTCCATCACCTCCACTAGCTTTGTTCGTAGTGATGCTTTCTAAGGCCCACTGGACTTCACATTCCAGGATGTCTGGCTCTAGGTCAGTGATCACACCATCATGATTATCTGGGATGTGAAGATCTTTTTTGTACAGTTCTTCTGTGTATTCTTGCCACCTCTTGTTAATATCTTCTGCCTCTGTTAGGTCCATACCATTTCTGTCCTTTATCGAGCCCATCTTTGCATGAAATGTCCCCTTGGTATCTCTAATTTTCTTGAAGAGATCTCTAGTCTTTCCCATTCTGTTGTTTTCCTCTATTTCTTTGCATTGATCGCTGAGGAAGGCTTTCTTATCTCTTCTTTCTATTCTTTGGAACTCTGCATTCCGATGCTTATATCTTTCCTTTTCTCCTTTGCTTTTCGCTTCTCTTCTTAGTTTCTTAGAAACCTCTTTATTTCTGTGGTATCCATTGTGACATCTCAACTGCTTTCCTCATTTATTTATTTGAGTCCTCTTTCTTTTTGTGTGTGTTTAAGTGTAGGATTCTTTGGTGGCTCAGCTGGTAAATAATCCACCTGCAATGCAGGGGACCCTGGTTCTATTCCTGAGTTGGAAAGATCCACTGGGGAACGATAGGCTACCCACTCTAGTATTCTTGGGCTTCCCTAGTAGCTCAGCTGGTAAAGAATCTACCTGCAATATGGGAGACCTGGGTTTGACCTGGGTTGGGAAGATCCCCTGGAAAAGGGAACGGCTACCCACTCTAGTATTCTGGTATCTGGCCTGGAGAATTCCATGGCCCATAGTTCATGGGGTCACGAAGAGTCAGACATGACTGCATGACTTTCACTAGCTTCCCAGGTGGTACAGTGGTAAAGAAGCTGCTTGCTAATGCAGGAGACACAAGAGACGCCAGTTTGGTCCCAGGTCAAGAAAATCCCCTGGAATAGGAAATGGCAACTCTCTCCAGTATTCTTGCCTGGAAAATTCCATGGACAGAGGAGCCAGGTGGCTACACAGCTCATGGGGTCGCAAAGAGTTGCACAGCACTGAGCATGCACATTAGCTCAAAATTTGTCAATTTTATCTTTTCAAAGAATCATCTCTTAGTTTTATCAGTCTTCTCAACTCTTTTTGGTCTCTATTTTATTTACTTTGGCTTTGATATTTGTTATTTCCTTGGCTGAATTCCACTGACTTGTCTTTGAATTCACTGATTGTTTCCTCTACTTCATCTATTCTGCTTTTGAACAACTCTAGTATATCATTCAGTTCAGTTATTGTATTCTTCAACTCTGTGACTTCTATTTGGTACTTTCTTATATTTTCTATCTCTTTGTTGAAATTCTCACTAAGTTCATTTATTCTTTTCCCAAGGTTGGCTAGCATGTTTGTTACCCTTACTTTCAACTCTTCATCTGGTAAACTACTTATCTCCATTTTGTTAGGGTTGTTATTATTATTATTTTTTTTTAGGTTTCATCATATTCTTTCATTTGGAACACATTCATGTTCATTTTGCTTGATTCTCAGTATTGGTTTATATACAGCAGATGGAACACCATGTCTCTCATGGCTTTGAGTAGATGAAACTTGTTATTGAATTCTGCCCTAGGTCTTAGTAGTCTCTCAATCCTTCATGATTCCCCAAGTAGTTTATTATAGGCTTAATAACTCCTAGTAGTTAAGAGTTCTCCCAGAACTGTCAATGTCCCAAAAGAGGATCTCAACACCTATATTCAGGCTGATTGGAAGCCAGACCCTTTGACTAAGGCTATTTTTTTCTTTAGATTTTTTTTTTTGATGTGGACCATTTAAAAAATCTTTATTGAATTGTTACAATATTGCTTCTGTTTCATGCTTTGGCTTTTTGGCCATAAGGCACTTGGTATCTTAGCTCCCTGACCAGGGATCAAACCCACCCCATACACTGAGAGCCCTAACCACTGGACTGCCAGAGAAGTCCCCAAGTATGAAAATATATGCAGTCTCTGGGGCTTCAGGAGTAAGCCCTGCTGGTCACTCGAGCAAGGCTAATAGAGATGTCCCTTGGATGGTAGTCCCAAAAATGGGGCTCCCGATGAGTGTCTAAGCTCTTTTCTGGGAGATTCTGGTGAGTTGGGGTGAGGCAGATGTGAGTGAATGATGGCATCCACCATCCTATATTCCCTGAGAGCAGCTCTGTAGGTCCTTAGTTATGAGTCAAACCTGAAGCGTGACCCTCAAGCTAAAGCTCCAGGACAAGCAGCTAGGCCTCTTTCACAGAAAGAGTAGATATGTGTTTCAGTCACTGTGCAGTGTACTGGGGGTGGTAACCTACCAAGAATGGTCTCTCTGATTGTTACTGTCCTGTGGGATCCAGAAATGCAAGCTCCCACAGCCACCAGAGCCAGGGCTTGAGGCGTGTCCCCTCAGCAGCCATCACAAAAATCAGAGCACCAGGTATTAAGAGTCAGAGCAACAGAAATGTATAAAAGCTCCCCTCTGGGAGATTTTGGCTTTCTTTTGTGCAGCAGCAGGAGAGATTGCATGTAGCTCCTGCCTTCAGAGGTCTCTAGAAGGGATTACAGCCAGTCCTTAGATGTGAGTTTGATTGGAAGCTAGCCCCTCAGGCTGCAGCTAGGATGATTGGCTAGCAGCCTTCTTTCACAGAAAGACAGCTCTTGTATCTGCTGCTTCTTGCTGTTTTCTGGGTGTGTGCATGTGTGTATGTTAAGTTGCTTCGGTTGTTCCCAACTCTTTATGACCCTATGGACTGTAGCCCACCAGGTTTCTCTGTCCTTGGGATTCTCCACCCAACTGGAGTGGGTTGCCATTTCCTTCCCAGGGGATCTTCCCAACCCAGGGATCAAACCCAAGTCTCTGATGTTTCCTGCCTTGGCAGCTGGCTTCTTTACCACTAGCACTACCTGGGAAGCCCGTGCCCTTGGGTTGTTAGATATTTAAGAGCTCTTTTTCTGTTGGTTACGGTCCTGGGGAATGGTGAGCATAAGCCCCATTGGCCACCAGAGCCAGACCATGTACCCTGATGGCAACTGCAAAAATGGGGGTGCCAGACAAGAGTACAAGTTCCTTTTTGTGGAGACACCAGTGAGGCAGAGGGAATGCACAAAGCTTGTGTTCTCTGGCCTCTGTTCCCTGAGAGCAAGTCCATTAGCCACTAGAAGCATGTCAGACAGAGCCTGCCCTTCAGGGCAAAGGTCCTGCACGAGCAAATAGGCCTCTTTCATGGAAAACCTGAGTGTATGTTTCAGTCTATTGTCTGCAGTGCATTGGTGGTGAGAGTCTGCAAAAACTCTCTACAATTGCTATAGTCCCATGGGACCCAGCAATGCAGTCTCCCCTGGTCTCCAGAGCCAGCAATCAAAGGGCATCCCCTGGGCGGCAGTCACAAAATTCAGGCACCAAATGTGTGTAAATCCTGTCTTTTAGAAGATAGTGCTTTGGAGTGTGGAAGAAGGGGAGCACAACATGGCCTACTGGCTGTAGGAAGGCAGAGGGAAAGTGTAGAGATCATATCCACAGGAAAAAGAAAAAATAAGAGAAAAATAAAAGCCCTGGAATTAAAAAAAAAAAAATTATAGATGATACCAGCTGGCTGAAGCCAGGCAGAGGGAGATTGTGAAAGCAGACCTGCCGTCTTAATCCCCAGAGAGGGTTCCGGCAAACTCCTAGATGTGCACATTAAATTAGATGCCTGCCCCTCAGGGGAGCTTTCCTTGAAGCTCAGTCGGTAAACAGCCTGCAATGCAGGAGACTGGGGTTCTATTCCTGGGTTGGGAAGATCCCCTGGAGAAGGAAATGGCAACTCACTCCAGTATTCTTGTCTGGAGAATCCCATGGACCAAGGAGCCTGGCAGGCTACAGTCCATGGGGTCACAAGGGTCAGACATGACTTAGGATTAAACCACCATTCCACTGCCCCTCAGAACCAGTGCTTTGGTATTAGCAAATGAGCTTCTTTCACTGTATTTCTGGGTGTGATCTGTGGCCTCTGACCTGAGACCTTGGCTGAGACCTTTAAGAGTTGTTTCTCAGATGAAACAGTCCTGTGGATCTTGTGTTTGAGAGCCTTGTTGGCTTTCAAAACTAGATGTTTTGGAAGCTTGTCTTTCAAGAGCAGATCTTATAAGTTGGGGTGCCGATGTGAGGTTCAAATGTTTTGTTTCTCAGGGAGGAACTTCCAGGTTTTGAGTTCTCTCCAACTGTGGATCACTGTGATGGGGGTGAAAAGTGAAAGTGTTAGTCGCTCAGTCTGTCTGACTCTTTGTAACCCCGTGGACTGTAGCCCACCAGGCCCCTTCATCCATGGAGTTCTCCAGGCAAGAATACCGGAGTGGGTAGCCATTCCCCTCTTTAGGGGATATTCCCAACCCAGGGATTGAACCCAGGTCTGCTGCATTGCAGGCAGATTCTTTACCATCTGAGCCACCAGGGAAGCCCTGGTTGGGGCAGGGTGGGGTTCATGATGTGATTGCATCCTGGTATCTTCCACCTATTTTGATTTTTTTTTTTCTTTCTTGTTTGCATTGCTCAGCCACCCTTTCAGTTTTTCCAGAGAAAATTGCTTCATAAGTAGTTTTAGACTCAAATCTCTGTGGAGGGAGCTGAATTCAGGATCTTCCTATGCCATCATCTTGAACCAGAACTTTAAAACTCAGGTCTTGATTACAATATATAAAGAACTCTTGAGACTCAACAGTAAGGAAATTTAAAAATGATGAAAGACTTGGACCTTTACCAAAGAGGATAAATTGATAGCAAACAAGTACAGATGATCAACATCAGCCAATAGGAAAATGCAAATTCAAACCAGGATGAGATACCACTATGCTCCTCTTAAAATGGATAAAATTAAATATACTGGTGGTACCAAGTTCTGACAAAGATGTAGAGCTTCTGGAACTCTCATATATTGCTTCTGGGAGTGTAAAATAGTTTAACAGTAAAATAGTTTAACAGCTTCTTACCAAGTAAATATATATTTACCATATGCTCCAGTAGTCTTAGAAAGTGAAAGTTGCTCAGTCATGTCTGACTCTTTGTGACCCAGTGGACTATACAGCCCATGGAATTCTCCAGGCCAGAATACTGCGAGTGGGTAGTTGTTCCCTTCTCCAGGGGGTCTTCCCAACCCAGGTATTGAACTCAGGTCTCCCAAGTTTCAGGCGGATTCTTTACCAGCTGAGCTACCAGGGAAGCCCAGTAGTCTTAACTCCTAGGTATTTAAACTCTAGAAAATAAAAACTTATTTTCACACAAAAATTGTGCACAAACATTTATAGTAGCTTTCTTCATAATCACCAGAATTGGAAATAATCCCAATGTGTTTCAACCTGTAATTGCATAAACAGACTATGCTACATTCATACAATGGAATATTGCTCAGTAATAAGAAGAATTGAGTTAGTGGTACACACTACCTTTTGTACATATCAGACACAATCTCAAATGGTTATACTGTATGATTCATTTATATGAAGATTGAAAAAATCCAAAGCTACAGGTGCAGGGCTAGTGCCAGGGACTAAGGGTGAGGGAAGGTATTACTATAAAAGGATAACAAGAGGGAATTTGGCAGGATAATAGAAAAAATGAAAAACTCAGTTCAAGTTGAGAGGATTTCCATAGAAACATCTGTCATTAATTTCTTTCCACATTTACTTGATTTTCATTATGAAACTTACTACCTAAATTATTTTGTCCAATTACATTCCTTTGCTTACTGAATTTCCTCAGAATGTCAGCTCCATGAGAGCAGGCTCCTAATTTATCTTTTGCCCCATTTTCTTTCCAGCACTCAGATCAGTGCCTGGCCCATAGTAGGTACTCAGACATTACTTGTTGAGTGAATAAATGGTGAGCAATGGACTGTGGTCTCTTTTAATCAGGAAAAATGGTCATGCAAAGTAGTAAAAAGAGCAACTGCCCATGTAGGCAAGACTTGGTTCTTGCCAGAAACTTAATGGTCAAAGAAGTCACATCATACATGAAACTTGAAATATTATCAAAGATCAGAAAGAATAAGATAGAACAATAAGTCAGGAGTTTCCCAAGTGTAAGAGGAGATGATTTGTAAAATCAAACAATGACATAACAAAATGTACTCTTACTGACTTTAAGAGGTCATTTAATTAGCTCTGGGGGCTCAGACAATAAAGAATATGCCTGTAATGCAGGAGACCCGGATTGGATCCCTGGGTCAGAAGATCCCCTGGAGAAGGGAATGGCTACCCACTCCAGTTTTCTTGCCTAGAGAATTCCGTAGATAGAGGAGTCTGGCAGGCTACAGGCCATGGGGTCGCAAAGAGTCAGACACGACTGAACGACTAACACTAACACTTGATTAGGCTGCAGTTCAACGTGCAGAACAAACAGTCCCAATGTCACCAGCATCTCTGCTGTTGTAATGTCTAGGATAAGGTTGCATCCCTGGATATAATGTAGATTCTCTAATATCTATTTTTGCTATTCTACAGAATCCCAGTAGGATAGTGTATATGTGTGGGGACTTTCTGAAGGTCCCAGAGGGTGCTACTCTTCTACGTAAGTATTTACAATATAATTCAGGACAACGTTCACTCCCTGCTTCAGAAATTAAAATGCCCAAGGGCTTCAGTGAACCACATAGCATTGAAGATAATGAATGAATTTTGTGTGAAAAGCAGCTTAAGAATAATGAGAAGGTGGCTTAAAAGAGAACACTTCAAACATGTCAGAGTGAGAAATTATGAGAATCAAAACTGTGTACAGACTATCACTACGGGATCAGTTTGCACAGCATAACCCTAAAACTTTTCTAAAGTTTTTAGTTAGTGAGTTTTTAGAATATTTTAATCCTTAGGTAAAATCTATTCCATAAGGTGTAGATTTTTCATCTCATTATGGTTATTTGGAGATGGCTTGCTTTGGGCATCCTTCTCCTGAGATGGGACATAGACCATGCTTGCCTCTGGGAACTTCATGTTTTTTCCTGTGAGAAACCCATTCACTTTGAGGAGTGAATGTTTACCCTAGAATATAGTTACATGTGTTCCCACATCATGTTTCCAGAGATGCCTCTTATCTACTCCATCTAAAATTGCTCTCTACTGACAAGCCATATTTCTTTTCTTCCTTTTTCTCCTTTGCACTTAACAATACCTAAAAAAGTACATATTTATTGTTTGTCTATATCCCCTCAAGTGTAAATTCCATAACCATAGATATTCATGTCTGTTTAATTCACAGATTTGTTCCCCAGTGTCTAAATAGCATTTTGTCCATGATAGACACTCATTGAGTCTTTTTTGAAGGAGTAAATTAATTTGTGCATTGAATTGGCATAGTACTGCAGAGCAGCTTTGTTAGCTTCCATAAACTTGCTAAAATGATGCTGCTATTATTGAAAATTTGTCAGTAATGATTGTCTACCTCACTTACATTTCATAGTGTAAGGTCTATGATGGCAAGCACTTTGAAACTTTCTAGAACATAAGATAGTAAGAGATACTTTTTTAAATGAATGAAAGAATAAATATATGAAATTATTTATAGAATTCCTCTTTTAGAACTGCATTCAAAACCAGTCTATGTTGCAGATAAGCAAATCAACCTAATTTCACATCCACATATTGCTTTTAACCAAAAGTTGCCAAGCTTAGTGCATTGTTTACTAGAGAAAATAATGCCCATGTCATAACTTTGCTTATGGACAATATCCTATATGCTGAATTATGGACAGTAAAAGATAAGAAAGGTAGACTAACACAGCTAAATCCTGTCAGGTGAGACAGTCTCATAAAACAGTTCAATTTAATACCTAGGGACACATTTGGTGATAAGCATTTGGCAAGCCCGTCTTACATTTTGCTATGGTGTGTAGCACAGCTTAGCGGAGATTCTTTAAAAACACTGGGAGAAGAGTACAAACATGAAATATTAGAAAATTTTAATGATATCTCCTGAGTTTATTCTGTTTGAAGTCTGGCTGCCAAAAATATCTGTACCTCCTACATTAATGGTCTTTTATTTTTAACTAACATATCAGGAATGTAAAGGAGGTATAAACCACTTTGGATGTCTAACCAGCATGATTCATTTGATTTCTGCTCACTGCTGATAGCAGCACATTTATATTTCATGGTTTCCGAATTCAAAGTACTATAATATCCAGATGTGGTCGACTGCCTTCAAGACCAAATGATAAACAGCATTGTCCCTTGAAGTTAGATAGCTGTGCCGAAGAACAGTCCATTCAGCAACAAATCAAAAGATTTATTTGAGTGGGAAAGTCAGATTAATCTTGTCTAGGTATCCCTGGTGTCGGAAACTTATTTGTAGGAAAAGTGAAAAGTGTTATATGAAAGAAGTGGTTTACACACAGCCTAGAAGGAACTCAAACAGGGGCTCTGTAACAACCTTGATGGGTGGAAGGTAGGAGGGAGGTTCAACAGGGAGTGGACATATGTATACTTTTGGCTGATTCATGTTGATGTATGGCAGAAACCAACACAGTATTATAAAGCAAAATCTTTTAATTAAAAATAAATAAATTTCAAAAAATTAAAAAAAATTAGCAGCAAAAGTGAAGTTGCTCAATCGTGTCCGACTCTTTGAGACCCCATGGACTGTAGCCCACCAGGCTCCCCATCCATGGAATTTTCCAGGCAAGAGTACTGGAGTGGGTTGCCATTTCCTTCTCCAGAGGATCTTCCCCACCCAGGGATCGAACCCAGGTCTCCCGCATTGCAAGCAGATGCTTTTACCATCTGAGCCACGAGGGAAGCGCCAGCAGAGAAAGCTGATATATAATTTAGAACTAGTTCCTGAAAACAATTTCTAATGGATAGCACAGCATCACAGTCCACAACTTTATTATAGTTTTGTCAATCAAAATGTAAATATGTGATTCTGGAATGTTTCATGATCTTAGAAAGAAGTCTGTGTTAAAGACACAATTGTGTTAAGTTATAGGTGGGATCCTTCTATGAGTTTTCAAGAGTATGATGCTTTCAAAATGCCACGGTGATGCAGGTTTTCTACTGCCACCAGGGTTCTCTGCTGCTGAAGATAATTTTTTAATATTGCTGCTCATGGTTGTTGTAGGATAGAGCATAATGATCTAATACTTGTGTGAGTGTTTTGAACAGGCAAGGAATTCTATGTAATTCTATATATAGAGAATTCCATAAAATTCTATATAGATACGACATTTTCATTTCAGTATATATTTACATATATATGAAAAAAGTGCTCCTTATCATTTCCTTCTCATGCAATTTTAAGCCTGAAAAGTATATCTGCTCTGTATTTTGGCAAGCTTGCCTGTAGAGTAGATGGTAGGGTTAATGAGACAAGAAGCTTTCTGATGGGACAAGAAACTTTCTGCTTGGTTAATGAAGGATATCATTATTATAATCTCTAGGTATTTCCTCTTTTCTAAAAATAGTACTTTAACTGTACTTGGTTTAGCTGAAATTCAAGCAGCAATCAATAGCAGCGTAGACTTAAATTCGGAGGCATCTTAACTCAAAAGTCAATTTTTAGATCATGTTCCTTGGATCATTTCTTCTTTTTTTTCTAGGTCATTATGTTCAGTTCAGATAGTTCAGTTGCTTAGTCATGTCCAACTCTTTGCGACCCCATGGACTGCAGCATGTCAGGCTTCCTTGTCCATCACCAACTCCTGGAGCTTACTCAAACTCATGTCCATTGAGTCGTTGATGCCATCCAACCATCTCATCCTCTGTCATCCCCTTTTTCTCCTGCCTTCAATCTTTCCCAGTGTCAGGGTCTTTCCAATGAGTCAGTTCTTCGCATCAGGTGGCCAAACAAAGTATTGGAGTTTCAGCTTCAGCATCAATTCTTCCAAAAATGAACATTCAGGACTGATTTCTTTTTGGATTGACTGGTTGGATTTCCTTGCAGTCCAGGTAGGCTCAAGAGTCTTCTCCAACACCACAGTTCAAAAGCATCAGTTCTTCAGCACTCAGCTTTCTTTATAGTCCAACTCTCAGATCCATACATGACTACTGGAAAAACCATACCTTTGACTAGACAGACCTTTGTTGGCAACGTAATGTCTCTGCTTTTTAATCTCTCATGCTGTCTAGTTTGGTCATAGCTTTTCTTCCAAGGAGCAAGTGTGTTTTAATTTCATGGCTGCAATCACCATCTGCAGTGATTTTGGGGCCCCCCAAAATAAAGTTTCTCATTGTTTCCATTGTTTCCTCATCTATTTGCCATGAAGTAATGGGACCGGATGCCATGATCTTAGTTTTTGAATGTTGAGTTTTAAGCCAACTTTTTAACTCTGCTCTTTCACTTTCATCAAGAGGTTCTTTAGTTCTTCTTCACTTTTTGCCATAATGTGGTGTCATCTGCATATCTGAGATTATTATCAAGATCCTAGTAATCTTGATTCCAGCTTGTGCTTCATCCAGCCTGGCATTTCACATGATGTACTCTGCATATAAGTTAAATAAGCAGGGTGACAATATACAGCTTTGACATACTTCTTTCCCGATTTGGAACCAGACTGTTGTTCCATGTGCAGTTCTAACTGTTTCTGAAGGCAAGTCAGGTGGTCTGGTATTCCCATCTCTTGAAGAATTTTCCACAGTTTGTTGTGATCCACACAGTAAAACATTTTGGCATAGTCAATAAAGCAGAAGTAGATGTTTTTCTGGAACTCTCTTGCTTTCTCTATGAGCCAATGGATGTTGACAATTTAATCTCTGGGTTCTCTGCCATTTCTAAATCCAGGTTGAACATCTGCAACTTCACAGTTCACATACTGTTGAAGCCTGGCTTGGAGAATTTTGAGCATTACTTTGCTAGTGTGTGAGATAAGTGCAATTGTGTGGTAGTTTGATCATTCTTTGGTATTACCTTTCTTTGGGATTGGAATGAAAAACTGACCTTTTCCAGTCCTCTGGCTACTGTTGAGTTTTCCAAATTTGCTCCAAGATAGTAAGAAATATATGGCATAACCAAACAGGATCATGAGAGGAGTTTAATGAAGGTGTGGGCAGGGTTAAAATAACCCAAAAAGTTTACTGGACAAGTTACTCTCAAACTGAGTATCAGGATAGATTAGATGTGTAGAGAGGGTCACCTGAAGAAGGAATAGACTTAAACGGAGGGACATAGCCAACAAACTTACCTTATTGGAAGGGAGTTGGTGAATAAATATTCGAAATTTTATTCTTCTCCACCCTATGATCTTCTAAAATGTAAGTTCTATGAGGAGAGAAACTTTGTCTCATTTACTTAGATACATAGCAAAAATAATATAAGGCATGTGATGCATTCTGTTTAATGAATGAACAAATGAATGGAAAAATGAGTAGATGAGTGAAATAGAAGACTCATACGGAGTTTCTTAGTCTCTTGAAAATCAAAAAGCAAATTCTACTTCCTTTGCCTTACTAATGCATATCAATGCCATGAGATCTCATTATTTTATTTTTAGAGAAAATGATCAATAAGAACGTTCTAGTAGAGGATCCTCATTGGGACTTTTGAATTGAACACATTACTTAGCAAATGCTAACATGGGAACTTGAAGATTTTTAATGAACCTGCTGAAGTCAACACATTAATGCAACTGAAACCAGTAGAGAAGCAGCTATCTGTTAACCTCTGCACTGTCAGGTCTAAAAAGTCTTTTACTCATTATTTGGGCTTTTAACCTGTAAAATAAATCAGAACATAACAACAGGTAACCATGAAAATTTTTAACTACCTCCCAGGAGTTAATTTTCTTGAAGGCAGCATAGTGTATGTGGGAGAAAAATCCTGTACTTTGAGTTAAGCAAAACTCTTATCAAACTCTTGCTTTGCTATTTACTAATCATATAACATGAGGAGTTTACTTAAATTAAAAAATCTTAATTATGTAATTTATTAATCAGAATAATGTCATTTAAAAATATTGTGTCAAATATTTAGTAAGATGTATTTGTAGTGTCTTGCACATAGTATGTGTTCTATACATGTAAGTTTACTGCTCTCCTTGGGGTTCATTAATTTTCTATTTCCTTATAGTTCTCTTTGATTTTATAAAATTTTGGAAAATTCTTGATATTATTGTATTGTATGTATAGTTGATTGCATCAATTTCATAACCTCTATAAAAAAAGGAAGAAGAAGAAAAATGGAATTTTTTAATATTTGGAAGATTTATTTTTCTGTTAGATATAGATGGCCCCCAGTGATATTTGTTTTGGCTTTAAAATAGTTTTTAGTTTATTTCTAATTGGATGATAATTGCTTTACAATGTTGTGTTGGTTTCTGCCATAAAGCAAGGTGAATCAGTCATAGTCATATATATATTGCCTCCCTGGGGAGCCTCCCTCCCAGCCCCATTCCCATCCCTCTAGGTTGTCTCAGAGCACTAGGCTGAGCTCCTTGTGTTATACAACAACTTCCCACTATCTATTTTACATATGGTAATGTATATGTTTCAGTGCTACTCTCTCAATTCATCTCACCCTACCTTGGAGAAAACTTCTTGGAGAAGACTCTTGAGAGTCTTTTGGACTGCAAGGAGATCAAACCAGTCCCTAAAGGAAATGAGTCCTGAATATTCATTGGAAGGACTGATGCTGAAGCTGAAACTCCAATACTTAGGCCACCTGATGCGAAGAGCTGACTCATTGGAAAAGACCCTGATGCTGGGAAAGACTGAAGGCAGGAGGAGAAGGGGATAACAGAGGATGAGATGATTGGATGGCATCACTGATTCGATGGACATGAGTTTTTTAGTAAGCTCCAGGAGTTGGTGATGGAGAGGGAAGCCTGGCGTGCTGCAGTCCATGGGGTCACAAAGAGTTGGACACAACTAAGCCACTGAACTGAACTGAACTGAATTGAGCACCTCCCTCTCTGTGTCCACAAGTCTGTTCTCTATGTCTGCGTCTCTATTTCTGCTCTACAGATAGGCTCATCAGTACCATTTTTACTAGTTTCCATATATGCATATATATATATATATATGTACATGCATTAATATATGACATTTGTTTTTCTATTTTTGATTTATTTCACTCTGTATAATGACAGCATGCTTTTACATAGTGCTATCCCTTTTCCATTTATATTTTGAACCTGAAATCTAGAAATAGTCTTAATCCTGAGATGGTGATAACCACAAAACCTAATTTTAAAGTGGAAATAAAGATAAATTATTAGAGTTCATACAAATCTTAATTCCTGTGTGCAAATGACAGTATTGAGCAGAAATCCTAGAATTCTCATCAGAAAACTTAAATATTGCCATATCATTATTATATGCTATTTTTCCTGTTATAAATGGAAATATAACCAATTTCTGAATTATTTTGTGCTTAATAGAATTCTATTATTCCGCAACATTGTTTTATGACATACAACAAAACAATAGTAGCTTTCATGGATTTTATTCTTTTTGTAAAGATTCAGATTCAGCATTGAGTTAAGATGAATTAACCACTCATTGCTTCTGGGGTAACATTCAGTTTTCTAAAAGAGGCAACAGGCAAATGAGGCCCTAAAAGAATAAATGTACATAATATCAACATGTACTTTCCAAAAAATGATTTATTTTTGCCAGTGTTTAGAAAATAAGACTTTTAAATTCTTCATACATAAACTCAGCTTATTTTAAATGCACACAATTAATCTCTTTTTCATTAACTTGTTTATATGAGTTATTTGTTAGAAAGTTTTTTCTGTCTCAACTTCAAATCATAATAGAGTATGATCCATCCCTTGAAGCTAAGCTATGCTCTACTCAGGATTCAGGTGTGTCTTGACATGTCTGTAAGACTAGTGAGATGTTCTCCTACCAACAGGGACTGAAAAATCCCTCTGGAAAAGAGTTAGTCTTAAGGAAAGAAAGTCCAAGTTCATGTCTTAGTCCATGGATAAAGCTAGGATCTATTTACCAGAGAGGTTAAATGCCCAAGTGCAGGGCAATGGGAGTAGAGACTGGGGATGAGGCAGACACAGAGCTGGTTTTGTGGGCTAGACGAGAGTAGAAGTCCATCTGTCTCAAGAGCAAGAATTACCTCCCTCTAGGAGGGTGAGCTGTAGACCAGGGTTATTAAAGGCTTCTGTGATATTATTCTAGGTGGTCGACTGATCTAACATAGGACTGTGAATTATTTGCATGCCCCTTTACTTAACCACTTGGGTAGATGGAGAAGGAAACTTAGAAGCAACAAAGATGGTATTTCTTTTGGAGCAGGAAATATTTGCCAATTTCCCTTTTTTATATTTGCCTAGTCTTTAAAATTAATGAGATACAAACCATCTACATGTTGTAATATCATTTGATGTAAATACTTTGTATCTTTGAAGGCTAACCTACATTTTTTGAAGTAAAATATTTAATAAAATTTGCTTTCTAAAATTAAAAAAAGAATTTAAACAAAACTTGAGTTGCAATGCAATAAAGTATTTGTGAAAGTATTAAAATATATAGCAAGCAGAGTCACGTTCTCTGAGTAGTCCCAAGGTGTTGAGGAAAACACAAGATTTATTGCAAATATTGCTCCAGTTCATACATTTTAGTCTCCTCAGACTGATCAATCAGCATTTGTACTTTCTCTAGCCATTTTACAATCTCAGAGAAAGATCATTTCCCCAGAAACAACGAAAAAGAGTGTTTGTAAATGTCTATACATCTCTATATTACATATATAGATTGTCTAACCTCTTGAGAAATGCTTAGTGGAAAAATTCTTTCAGAAAGCTGGTCATTCCCTCCTTTAAGTTGTTTGAAGAACATTGACTCTAGATTTCAAATCTCAAAAAATATATTCCCCTTGCTACACAGCAAGTACTATTGTTTTTCATTGTTTCCGTGAAGCTGTTATGAGTCTGATACAAGATGCATGTGAATTGTTCAGATATTTGGCAGGTATAATGTAACTATCAAAATTGAAACCAACCAAGAAACTCATTTTTCAGTCCTCTTCAGTCCCATATATGAAACATTTTGGCTTACATCATTAATATAGAATTACACAGCTTCATGCTGAATTTCACTAAGGATTACCAAGTTCATGATTATGTCCAGAAAGAATCTTTGTAATTTTTCTTTGCTAGAAAAATAAAGTATTTGTTGTATCAATGAACAAGAAGTATTAAGAGTGGATTTACTGTGCAGCTAATGAATTAGATTAAGCACTGTACTCAAATGGTCATATGTTTTTGGAAAATTTGCTAAAGTTGTATTTTCTAAGAGCAATCACTTAAAATCTAATTTCCATCTCTTTTCCCTCCGATTTTTCCCTTTGTTACCCTCATGTCCGTGACACTGATGTGGCTGTGGGAATTCTTGGAATCTAAGATGAAGTGGAGTTTCAGATACATTTAGTTTGGGTTTGATAGTATGTTTATATGGTTTTCAGTCACTTCTTGGTATAAATTATAAATAAATTATAAATTTATTTAACTTATAAATTATTGCTAGATGTCATTGCAGGACATTTCAGTGTACTAGTGTCCTGTCTGCCAACTTAACCATCATTAGGTCAGGAACATCTAGTGCCAGAGATCTCACGGTGATTCAAATGTCCCCTGCAGTACTTGATTCCAGGAGTGTGGGTAGGAGAGAAGACACAATATTTGAAAAGTAAAAACTAGAAGCCAAATTAGGGAGAATTTTTCCAAACACCGGAATGCGTAAAATCTTAAGTAGAGGATTTGATTCTCATTGATGCCTGATCAAAATGACTTTTTTTAGTAATATACTTGATAATGGAATACAGGTATCCCCTATTTTTTGAAAGTTTACTTTGTGACCCTTTTCTTTTATGAGAGACCTGTTAATACATTAGTACAGGTTTTCCCTAACTTTTTAAGGTTGAAAAAGTATTCTGTCATATATATATAGATATAGCTCACATCTTCTTCATCTGTTCATTCATTGATGGCCACTTAGCTTGTTTCCATATTTTTGCTTTTGTGGATTTTTACTTTTATGAAGGCAGAGGAACCAGAGATCAAATTGCCAACGTCCACTGGATCATGGAAAAAGCAAGAGAGTTCCAGAAAAGCATCTATTTCTGCTTTATTGACTATGCCAAAGCCTTTGACTGTGTGGATCACAATAAACTGTGGAAAATTCTTCAAGAGATGGAAATACCAGACCACCTGACCTGCCTCTTGAGAAATTTGTATGCAGGTCAGGAAGCAACAGTTAGAACTGGACATGGAACAACAGACTGGTTCCAAATAGGAAAAGGAGTTCGTCAAGGCTGTATATTGTCACCCTGTTTAACTTGTATGCAGAGTACATCATGAGAAACGCTGGACTGGAAGAAACACAAGCTGGAATCAAGATTGCCGGGAGAAATATCAATAACCTCAGATATGCAGGTGACACCACCCTTATGGCAGAAAGTGAAGAGGAACTAAAAAGCCTCTTCTTTTTATTTTTTTAATTTAATTTTATTTTTAAACTTTACAATATTGTATTAGTTTTGCCAAATATCGAAATAAAAAGCCTCTTGATGAAAGTGAAAGTGGAGAGTGAAAAAGTTGGCTTAAAGCTCAACATTCAGAAAACGAAGATCATGGCATCTGGTCCCATCACTTCATGGAAAATACATGGGGAAACAGTGGAAACAGTGTCAGACTTTATTTTTCTGGGCTCCAAAATCACTACAGATGGTGACTGCAGCCATGAAATTAAAAGACTCTTACTTCTTGGAAGCAAAGTTACGACCAACCTAGATAGCATATTCAAAAGCAGAGACATTACTTTGCCAACAAAGGTCCGTCTAGTCAAGGCTATGGTTTTTCCTGTGGTCATGTATGGATGTGAGAGTTGGACTGTGAAGAAGGCTGAGCGCTGAAGAATTGATGCTTTTGAACTGTGGTGTTGGAGAAGACTCTTGAGAGTCCCTTGGACTGCAAGGAGATCCAACCAGTCCATTCTGAAGGAGATCAGCCCTGGGATTTCTTTGGAAGGAATGATGCTAAAGCTGAAACTCCAGTACTTTGGCCACCTCATGCTAAGAGTTGACTCATTGGAAAAGACTCTGATGCTGGGAGGGATTGGGGGCAAGAGGAGAAGGGGATGACAGAGGATGAGATGGCTGGATGGCATCACTGACTTGATGGACGTGAGTCTGAGTGAACTCTGGGAGTTGGTGATGGACAGGGAGGCCCGGCGTGCTGTGATTCATGGGGTCGCAAAGAGTCGGACATGACTGAGTGACTGATCTGATCTGACTTTTATGAAAAAAGGTAGTTGCTTCTTTGCTTTACACTATTTTGGGTTATGGAAGACTTCATAGGAGCACTCTACTTTTAGACAGTGGGGGAAACCTGTGTTTAATGAAAAATGTACCATAATTTAGAATGTTTAATCAATAATTTCATAAAATAGAATTTATCAAAATTCATAAAGGCACAAAACAGGTAGCATATTACATATAGGGAGCACATCTGTAATGGTTCATATGTAAAAGAATGGTAAAGATAGTCTCCAAATACAACAACTTCTTAAAAGGCCATGTGACATTACAATAGTGAGTGGTGATGCTAAAAGAAACATTCATAAGCCATCAATAAAATTAAATTTTAGTTAACCAGGCTAAAGGTAAGACTCAATGATCTTCTCACTTTTTCCATGGAAAATATTATAAAAATCATTCTATGAAGAAATAACCAAAGAGTATGCTGCCAAAAATGTGGGGAAAATGTACTCTAGACATGCATCAGTTAATTAATAAAAATGTCACCTTGTTTTCTCTTAGTTTGTACTGTTTGTAGTTTGTCAGTTTTTTAACATCTGAAATTAATGGTGGTTTTATTTCTCATTCTAAATGATTCAGTTCAGTCCAGTTCAGTCGCTTAGTCGTGTCTGACTCTTTGCGACCCCATGAATCGCAGCGCACCAGGCCTCCCTGTCCATCACCAACTCCTGGAGTTCACTCAGATTCATGTCCATCAAGTTAGTGATGCCATCCAGCCATCTCATCCTCTGTCGTCCCCTTCTCCTCCTGCCCTCAGTCCCTCCCAGCATCAGGGTATTTTCCAATGAATCAGCTCTTAGCATGAGGTGGCCAAAGTACTGGAGTTTCAGCTTCAACATCAGTCCTTCCAAAGAAATCCCAGGGCTGATCTCCTTCAGAATGGACTGGTTGGATCTCCTTGCAGTCCAAGGGACTCTCAAGAGTCTTCTCCAACACCACAGTTCAAAAGCATCAATACTTCAGCGCTCAACCTTCTTCACGGTCCAACTCTCACATCCATACATGACCACAGGAAAAACCGTAGCCTTGACTAGACGAACCTTTGTTGCAAAGTAATGTCTCTGCTTTTGAATATGCTATCTAGGTTGGACATAACTTTGCTTCCAAGGAGTAAGCGTCTTTTAATTTCATGGCTGCAGTCACCATCTGCAGTGATTTTGGAGCCCCCCAAAATAAAGTTGACACTGTTTCCACTGTTTCCCCATCTATTTCCCATGAAGTGAAGGGACCGGATGCCATGATCTTCATTTTAGAAGCTGTTAATATATTTTTGTATTTTTTATTAAGGAGGCTACTCAAAATCTCTGAGTTTCTGGTTTGCCAGATCTGATATGCCCCTGTAGATGCTAATTATCTTAAAGTTTAACAGATGAACTTTATGGAGGTATAATTTATATGTAACAAAATGGTTACATTTTTATGTGTAGAGTTTGACACTATTTGACAAATGTAAATAGCCATCTGGCCACCACCACAATCAAGATATAGACTATTTTATTCGCTTCAAAAAGTGCCCTTGTGTCCCTTCTCAGTCGATACTATTCTTTGTCCCCAGGCAACCACTGATCTGATTTCTATCATCATAGATTAGACTTGTCTTTCCAAAAGTTTCATATAAATCGAACCATTCGGTATGTATTGCTTTGTGTCTGGGCTGTTTTTGCTCAGCTTAACATATATGATATTCATTCATGATGCTGTTGAGAATCAATAGTTAATTCCTTCTTCTTGCTGAGTAGTATTTCTTGACAGACATTTGGATTTTGCCCAGTTTTTGTCTATTATGGATAAAGTATTATTCCTGTACATATCTTTATGTGGACATATGTTTTCATTTCTCTTGAGTAAATAACTAGAAGTAGAAATGCTGGGTCACACAGTCAATATTATATACATATAAAATTTTAGCTTTTAATTATTTTGTGGTGCTCATTAAGATCTAGCTAAAATTTTCATTTATTCATTCAATCAATACTTACTAAATACACTGTGCAAGATACCAGGGGATCATAGGTGAATATAGGAAAAACTGTACCTAAAGCACACTGAAAAAACATGCAAAACTTTCAAAAGAGGAATTTCTCAGGATTGGTGGTCAGGAAAGACATAAGCTGGATCTTAAAGGAGATATAGGAATCCGTTAAACGGGCATTGGGTGAGAACACAGCAGTCAGAATTTCCACATTCAAAGGCACAGTGTATGGATATATTATGGGCTTCTGCTTTGGCTCAGTGGTAAAGAATCCACTTGCAATGTAGGAGACATAGAAGACACAGGTTCCATCCCTGGGTCGGGAAGATACCCTGGAGGAGGGCATGGCAACTCACTCTAGCATTCTTGCCTGGAGAATCCTTAAGGACAGAGGAGCCTGGTGAGCTCCAGTCCATGGGGTCCCAAAGAGTCATATACAACTGAAGTGACTGAGCACACATGGAAATTACACACAGCATGGTACATCTGGGAAAATTCCAGTAGCTGGTATTACAGGTAGGAGAAAAGCTAGATGAAAATATTACATGAAGATAGAGAAGAAAGTTGGGCAGATCAAGGAAAACCATTAATGCTACGGATTTTTTTTTTTTTCCTTTGTGAGGTCTTATCTCATCCCTGATACAGCTAATCATTTCTTTCCTGTGACTGCATCACATTTGGAGCATGGTTCTGTTTAACAAGGACTTCCCATGTGTCGCTAGTGGTAAAGAACCCGCCTGCCAATGCAGGAGACGTAACTGAACTTGGGTTCAGTTCCTGGGTTGGGAAGACCCTCTGCCAGAGGGTATGGCAATCCACTCCTTGCCTGGAGAATCCCATGGACAGAGCAGCCTGGCAGGCTATAGTTTATGGGGTCCCAAGGACTCAGACACAACTGAAGCAACCTAGCACAGCACACACAGCACAGCACTCTCTTTAACATATTGTATCATCTTTAGGGATTTGTCTTCCCTACTAGGTTCTTAGATGGTGTCTTTGCTATCTTTGGTGTGTAACACAATCCTTGGCTCTTATTAGGGCCTTAGAAAATTAGTTTATGCAAGAATGAACAAGAAAATGAGAATTCATGGAATGACTTTCATTCTCCACCATTGAATATGTTCAGAAAAATTTCTTCTTTACCAGAAACCTAGGAAACATCTTTTGTGAAGACACATTAGAAATACATATTTGTTTCTCCACTGAAGCAAGGTCATACATACAATCTTCTTATGAACTTGATTATTAATTTCAGTTGTCTTTATGATCAATAGTGATTTCATGGCCTCAATGACTTTGGAGTGGTTTGCATGGATGGCTGAGATAGTTGAAATAAATGAATCAACTGTGCTTCAGTTGCCTTAATTTTGTGGTAAAACTGGCCTTAAACTTGTAACACTGAAAAAAAAAAAAAACTTTGCTTAAAGAAACTAGAGATATTTTGGCCATAAACTGATGCTATATGTTCTGAGTGTTTTCATTTGTTCCAGAACTCATAAAAATTCTATTTTCTTTATGATCTTCATTTAGGCAAGGTCCAACCTTATTTACCAAAAGTGTATTTTGGCAATTTGTTTTAATAATAGATAGTATTTACTTCATCACTCATTCACTTTGGTAATGACAAAATAAATACAGAGTAGGAGAGAAAGGCAGTCTGAAAAATAAGGAAAACAGTTTAGAAAAATAGAATAAGAGCAGAACCAATTAAGAAGGAGATTTGGGGTATCCTAACTTACATCATGAGAAACTCTGGGCTGGAATCAAGATTGCAGGGAGAAATATCAATAACCTCAGATATGCAGATGACATCACCCTTATGGCAGAAAGTGAAGAGGAACTCAAAAGCCTCTTGATGAAAGTGAAAGTGGAGAGTGAAAAAGTTGGCTTAAAGCTCAACATTCAGAAAATGAAGATCATGGCATCTGGTCCCATCACTTCATGGGAAATAGATGGGGAAACAGTGGAAACAGTGTCAGACTTTATATTTTTGTGCTCCAAAATCACTGCAGATGGTGACTGCAGCCATGAAATTAAAAGATGCTTACTCCTTGGAAGGAAAGTTATGACCAACCTAGATAACATATTGAAAAGCAGAGATATTACTTTGCCAACAAAGGTCCATCTAGTCAAGGCTATGATTTTTCCCGTGGTCATTTATGGATGTGAGAGTTGGACTGTGAAGAAGGCTGAGCGCTGAAGAATTGATGCTTTTGAACTGTGGTGTTGGAGAAGACTCTTGAGAGTCCCTTGGACTACAAAGAGGTCCAACCAGTCCATCCTAAAGGAGATCAGTCCTGGGTGTTCATTGGAAGGACTGATGTTGAAGCTGAAACTCCAGTACTTTGGCCACCTCATGCTAAGAGCTGATTCATTGGAAAATACCCTGATGCTGGGAGGGATTGGGGGCAGGAGGAGAAGGGGACGGCAGAGGATGAGATGGCTGGATGGCATCACCGGCTCGATGGACATGAGTTTGAGTGAACTCCAGGAGTTGGTGACGGACAGGGAGGTCTGGCGTGCTGCAATTCATGTGGTCGCAAAGAGTCAGATACGACTGAGCGACTGAACTGAACTGAACTTATTAATGAATTAAAATTGGGACAACTGTATAATTAATCATCTAAATTGAGGTGCTTTTGAGAGTTTTGAAAGGGGCATGGCAAATAATCTTGCCAGGGCAATAGGTGATATTTGAACTGTTTCAAAGTACTCTTCCTAAATCTTTTTGTTTCAGATTGTTATCACTTCTTATAACTACTATCTGCTGTGCTAAGTCGCTTCAGTTATGTCTGACTCTGTGCAACCCTATGGACTGTAGTCCACCAGGATCCTCTGTCCAAGGGTTTCTCCAGGCAAGAATACTGGAGTGGATTGCCTTTTCCTTCTCCAGGGGATCTTGCCCACCCAGGGACTGAACTGGCATTTCTTACCTCTAACCTTTATTGGCAGGCAGGTTTTTTACCACTAGTGCCACCTGGAAAGCCCTATAACTGGCATATAAAGTGCTAATTAGCAGATCCAAGATTATCTGTAGCTTTTAAATTTTTTAAAGCTTCCTACAAATACTTTTCTTAATGCAATGGCCATGGTAGTACAACAAGTAGAATCTTAGTTTTCTAGCTGCTCTGAAAGTATTAAGAAAGATATTGACCTCAAGGGATAATTGATATTGAAAAGGATAAGAGTCAGTGGATGACAGTATTTTTTCATCAATTATAGTGTCTTTTGATAATGAATGAAACAAATCTCAATCTTCTTCAGGGTAGATGCATTCATTCTTTTATTTTGCATACTATAAACATTGACTGTTACCCACACGTGCTTTGTGGGCTTCTGGGACTACAATAGTGAACCAGATAGTTGCTGGTCCTAAAGGACTAAGAGTGGTGATGGATAATGAGGTGAATATTAGTGAAAATAACTTTTGAGGAGTGTGATTCTGAAGTTACTTCTTGAAAAAGTTAAAAAAACGATTTATCAGTATTCACATAGCTGAATGTGGAGAGTTACAAAGGATGATGAGGAAAAATAATTGCTATTTCGATGCGAATGTTCTCTTATGCTTGCTGTTTGACTTAATTAAGAATGTTTATCTTTCTTATTTTCCTAATTTCCAAGCATCAGTTGGCTTGTTTTGGGAAAACCTTTTGATATGCCTTAGCATTTTTCCATAGTTTGAACTCACTTTGTAATCTTGATCTTGCTTTTGAAGTATTTAAAATATAAGTCTTAGAATCTCTTTTTAAAAAGCAATTTGAGTTTTATTGATCTACAGAGCTTGAGTTTAGAATGCACAGATAGGCATTTAAATGCATTTTGGTAATAAACGCTTCAAAATTAGATGGCTTGAGAGTTATTGAAGATAAAATTGAGTTCTAGAATAAATCTGTTGTGAGATTAAGCAGACAGCTTGTAATGTTTTTGCTTTGTATATTTGGTGAGAATGCACTTTTTGTGTATTTCTTTTACCTTGCCCACTTTTGTATTCTATGAAAGATATAAGATATGCAAAGAAATAGCTGGTCTACAGCATTTTACCAGCCAGTATAATGGTTAAATGGGGCGGGGGGGGGGGGCATTCTAGTGTCTTTAAGTCCTAGATTAGAGTATTAGTCTGCCAAGCCATGTGACCTTGATAATTTATTTAACCTCCTCGCATTTCTTTTATCTTCAAAGTGTGTTTTGAATCACCCCACTTCATGGGGTGATTAGGAGAAATAGATGATTCATAAAAGTGTTTAGCCCAATACCTGGTACTCTAAAGAGCTCAAACAATGCTGGGGATTACAATATCAGCACTGCACAGTTCTATTTCACAGGAGGACATGGTCAATTGTACCAGAAAGGTGACTTTAAGAAACAGTTCATAAAAGGATAAGACAATACTCAGTTTCCTGAATCTATTAGACCTATGTGCCTGAAACTTTTTGGCACCAGGGACCAGTTTCATGGAGAACAATTTTCCCACTAAAGTGGGCGGGGGTGGTTTTGGAATGATTCAATACATTTCATTTATTGTGCACTTTACTCCTCTTATTATTAAATTGTGATGTATAATGAAATAATTACACAACTCACCATAATGCAGAATCAAATCATCAGGCATTAGATTAGCAGCCTAGATCCCTCACATGCCCAGTCCGCAGTAGGGTTTGTGTTCCTCTGAGAATGTTATGCCACTGCAGATCTGACAGGAGGCAGAGCTCAGGTGGTAATGTAATAATGGGGGTTGGCTATAAATAGCAGTGAAGCTTTGCTTGCTCACCGGCTGCTCATCTCCTGCTGTGTGGCTGGGGCAAGGTGGGAAGAAGGGGTTCTGAAACTCCTGTATTAGACAATGATCACCATTGTTTTTAGGAATGGATATTCATAAAACAGCTTGATGATGCTATTAAACATTATTTGAGGACATTCTGAAATATGAAACTTTCCCATAAACCACCTCTGATTTGCTTTTCTGTAGGTGATTATACTGCTTTTCTTGCAGGAACCTCTGTCCAGGTACAGTGTATTCCTAAAGTACTAGCAATTTCTCACAAATGAACGGCTAAGGACACAGACATTGACCTTCCTTGAAGGAAGGCATACAAACAGGGAGAAAGAGGGGCAAAGATGCTGAGACACCTTACTAATGGCAAGGGAGAACATACATAGAGTGTACAGGACGTTGGTTTGTTTGATCTCAGACTCATTCCCTGTCATTTTCTTGTTTTGATCTTACTTCTGCAAACTACATTTCTCAGGCTTCCTGGTGCTGCTTTCCAGTTTTGCTTTCTGTTGGGAAGCACTGGTGGAGATCAACATCAACATGCAAAGATCTTGAGTCTTAATTTATCACTGTTGCAGGTGATGGAATGGTACAATTTCTTGTCAAGTATTATTTATAATATAGAGATACTTTGAAAGCAATTAGGGGAGTAAGAGGATGCTATTCATAGTATCCTAGTAGCTGGAATATTGCTAAGGCTGCCTTCACATAGATGAATGCCTTGGACAAGTCATTTCACAGCACTCTTCTTTCATTCATGAAATGAGGGGCAAGATAATATCTTGTTGCTTTGTATTCTTCCTTAGTGCTTGGCATAGTGCTTCAGAAAGAGTGGGGACACTTTTCTGGTCATCAGTGGTTAAGAATCTGCCTTCCAAAGCAGGGGACATGGATTTGATCTCTGGTTAGAGAGCTAAGATCCCACGTGCCTCGGGGTAAGTAAGCCTGCATACCACAACTACCAAGCCCATGCAACATAACTAGAGATGCCCGCATTCTTAACTAAGACCGGATGCAGCCAAATAAATAAATAAAAGAACTATTAAGAATAGAGTTTCAATATTTTTGTTAAAGTGAAGTCAAACCATTCATCTGTAAATGTGCTGAACTTCTACTTTTTATTATTGTTTCTTCATAAGGCACAAGAAAAAAAGTCAGGTAGAAGTGAATATGAACTGATTGTGTAGTAGGGAAGGGAAAATCCAATGTATTTGCTTTATTTTTATTTCATTCAGATGCATGTCATTACTACTTTTCTTATAACTGCTGTAGTAGCTCAGTGAATAATTCATCTTTGATGGTAACTATCTCCTCAGTTTACTCTTCCAGGATCTAGACCCCCAAGTCCCGATTTGTATTTTTGTGTCTCCCATCCCTGTCTTATGCTGTTTGTTCAGTCACTCAGCTGTGTCTGACTCTTTGTGGGACTCCTCATGACCCCATGGACTGTAGCCCACCAGGCTGTATATTCATGGAATTCTCCAGGCAAGAGTGGGGCGGGTTGCCATTTCCTCCCCCAGGGGATCTTCTGGAACCAGGAATGGAACCCAAGTCTTCTGTGTTTCCTGCATTGTGGGTGGATTCTTTACCACTGAAGCCCATCTTATGCTCTATTCACACCAGTTTCCTTTTTTCAGTCTTTAAACACTCCGTGTAATTTCATTTTTCTTTGATTTTTGTTTAGGCAGGTCCCTCATCTTCCTCAAATGCCATCTCCTTTGTGATCTTTCTCAAATGCTCCATCACAAGAATTAGTTGCTTTTTAATTTGTATCTTTCAAAGAACTCTTCACACTGAATTGCAATGTGCGACGCTCTAGATTTGTAAGCATCTTGAGAGTATGGGCCAATTTTACTAATCTTTTTATCTTCAATACCAAGCACTTTGCCTGGTAAATATTCAATAAATGAATATTGAGCTACTAGTTCATTCTGTCTTGTCTTATATTTGATCATTTATATTTCTACCTCATTTACTAGATTGTGAGCTCCTTGGCTGGAGAAGGCAATGGCACCCCACTCCAGTACTCTTGCCTGGAAAATCCCATGGACGGAGGAGCCTGGGGGGCTGCAGTCCATGGGGTCACTAAGAGTCAGAGATGACTGAGCGACTTCACTTTGACTTTTCACTTTCATGCATTGGAGAAGGAAATGGCAATCCACTCCAGTGTTCTTGCCTGGAGAATCCTAGGGACGGTGGAGCCTGATGGGCTGCCATCTATGGGTTCGCACAGAGTTGAAGAGACTTAGCAGCAGCAGCAGCAGAGCTCCTTGGCAAGGGGTGGAGGGGGGAGGTAACCAGTAAAAGTAACACTTCCACTTAATTCTATTCTGGATTTGGGATTTGCACTACACTCATTGGTAATATATTACTTGGCAATATTAAGAGTTCAGTAAGCTTTGATTGAATTTAGAAAACCTGGGGAGCTTAATCACAGACAAAAGTTAAGAAAATAGTCCAGTGAGAAATAATAGAAAACATTTATATATAGGTTTCTGCCTCCAGTTCCTGCACATAACTCCTAAAAATCCTTGTAATTTCCTAGTTGACAAGGTTACTGCTGCTGCTAAGTCACTTCAGTCATGTCCGACTCTGTGCGACCCCAGAGATGACAGCCCACCAGGCTCCCCCGTCCCTGGGATTCTCCAGGCAAGAACACTGGCGTGGATTGCCATTTCCTTCTCCAATGCATGAAAGTGAAAAGTGAAAGTGAAGTCGCTCAGTCGTGTCTGACTCTTAGTGACCCCATGGACTGCGGCCTACCAGGCTCCTCCGTCCATGGGATTTTCCAGGCAAGAGTACTGGAGTGGGGTGCCATTGCCTTCTCCAGATTAGGTTACTAGGAGTGTATTTTGATCTTTGACTCTTATTCCTCACACAGAGTTCCTTAATTCCTTGGTATTTTCTTAATGATAGGATCATGTTTTGTTCTAATGAGGTGATGGTTAGCAGGCTGTTGGATAGGGGCTGGTCATCAAAAAGATCAAGCCATGATTGGAAACTTGGTGGTTTCAGCCCTTACTCAGCCCTTTTTCAAGGAAGGGGAGAATAGCTGAAAACAGTTAATGATTGATCATGCCTACATGATTAAACCTCGATAAAATCCCCAAAGTGTGTGATTTGGGGTAGCTTACTGGTTGGTGAAGGCATTCATGTGCTGGGATGTGTGTGCTGGGATTCGTGTGATGTGTCCCAATTCCATGGAGACAGACTCTCCTGTGTTCAGGACAATTCTGGACCTTGGTCTATATATTTCTTTACCTGGCTGTTCATCCATATCCTTCCAATATTCTTTATTATATAATAAACTAGTAGGTATGAATTATTTCCCCGAGTTCTCTGAGCTATTCTAGCAAATGATCAAACTTGAGGAGGGGATCATGGGAACTTGATTTAGAGCTGACCAGTCAGAAGTGCAGGTGACAACAAGATGCCCTTGGCATCTGAAATGGGAGGAGCCTGGTGTGACTGATCGAGCCTTTCAGTTGTGGAATCTGATACTAAATCCAGGTAGACAGTGTCAGCACTGAATTGAGTTGTAGGACACACAACTATTGTTGGAACATTGGATGATGTAGGGGAAAAACCCCACACATTTAGTGTCAGAAGTATTTTGAGTGTGACTATCAAGGAAAACACAATAGTGTTTCCCCAAGACACCCAGAACATTATTCAGCCCTTGGAAATCTAAACTATTTTTGAGTAGATGCTTCAGAAAGTCTGTAAGTCACAGTACTGTACTGACCAATGATAGTTTCCCCTTTATAAGCAGAATAATCTGGAGATACACAAAATGAGGGGTGATATTTCTATCAGCTTAAGACCAGATAACATTGAGACATTTACATTTATTAATCTTTTAGCATCACTTAGTGTTTGTCTTGTCTAAAGTGTGTTAGTCACTCAGTTGTGTCCTACTGTTTGCAACTCCATGGACTGTACTCCACCAGGCTTCTCTGTCCATGGAATTCTCCAAGCAAGAATACTGGAGTGGGTAGCCATTTCCTTCTCCTGGGGATCTTCCCAACCCAAGGATCAAACCTGGGTCTCCTGCATTGCTGGCAGATTTTTTTTTTTTTTTACCCTATGAGGCACCAGGGAAGCCCAGCAACACTTAGACATGCATATATAACGTAATTCTCAATTATGGAGCCCAGAGAAAAGCGTTCAGAAGCATCCATGTTCCTTGACTGTGCATGTATACCACTTTATTCTTATGGGGTACTGTATCAGTTGAGATTCTTGAAAAAAACAGTTTGTACATTCAAACTGGGCAATATAAGCAGAGTTTAACAAGGGAAGTGCTTATAAAGTAAGCGGGGTTAAACAAATCAGCAAAGAAGAGTTCAGGGCCCTATACCTAGCAACTGAGGGAGCCGTTACCCAGGAGATGAAAAAAGTGAAAAGTGAAAGCGAAATTTGCTTAGTCGTGTCTGACTGTTTGTGACCTCATGGACTATACAATCCATGAAATTCTCAAGGCTGGAATACTGGAGTTGGTAACCTTTCCCTTCTCCAGGGGATCTTCCCAACCCAGGTCTCCCACATTGCAGGCGGATTCTTTACCTGCTAAGCCACAAGGGAAGCCCGCTCACCAAGGAGATGAAGTAGTTACCAAATGTGGAAAGAGAGCTGTGTGGGAAACACCTGATGAAAGGAACACTGGGCTTTGGGAGAGCCTCAGCTAACTCGGTAGCAGGCAGTGAGTCAGGCAGAGTATGTCTTGATCACCTTCTCCTTTTGTCCTCTGATCTGCCGGCACCTCTCACTGGGAGCCACAAGGCATGAAGTCCATTTTATGTAGATTTCCATGTAATTCAGGAATTTTGTGTCAAAGAGCAGAGGAAAATATGAGATAGCTAGTGTAGGCATTGCTTTTGAGGACTATAAACTAGAAGAGTGTCATTACCTATACATTTTCCCCTTGTTCCCAGAATAAGGACTGGTGGTTGAGTAGGAATATAGATAGTTTTTCCTTGGATGACTCAGGTACTAATTATCACAGGATTCTCATAAGATCCTAGTCTCTTGGTGAGTCATAACTGGATGTGAAGTTAATCCCCCAAATTTCTAAGGAGACCCTATTCATTGTAAAAATGCACTCATAATCTTCAAATTCCCAAACCATCACCAGAGTTAGTTCATATATGGCAGTTCATTTTCTGCTTCTGATTTACAATTGAAGTGAGCAATCAGCAAAGGACTAGAGTAATCGAAAGTTGGAACTAGAGGGACTTTGAAGACTTCCTCTACTCTTGTGGTTCAGAAGTATGTGAGCTGGCTTTCCACTCTAGTTTGTCTAATGCCACCAACTGATTTGTCTGAGGGTTTGGAGAACTAGATCAGTAACATTACACCTTTGCTTTCTCTTTTTAGCTCCAACTCTGTAGCTTACTCTGAGAGAATTTATTTTCTATTCCTTTAATCATTTTCCCTGCTCTTCTTTGGACTATTTCCAGTTCCTCCACATTCTTTCAAATATAGCTTAACTATTACAAAGGGCTATTCTGGAAAATCATTACTTAAAGGAAGATTGTTAAAGCATTTAAACGTTTAAAAATGGCTATGTAAATGTTAAAAAATGAAATGTTCCTGTCTAATAATGCTGATAGTAGAATCCTAGTAAATTAAATTACATCAGGTCAAAGCAAAATCCTTGAATGAGAGTCAAGCATATCAGGACCTGAGAAAGAAACCCTTTGTTAAGAGAAAGTTTATTTTTGCAAAGAACCAAAAGTAAAACTAAGGAGAGAGAACTTTGCTCTGTACCAATCACACAAAATCTCTTCTAAGATGAGGATCTAACTCTATGGTTCAGGAAGCTGTGATGCTAAAGTGAACACAAATCTCAAAGCCCAGATACTTTGTTATAACAGGGAAAGAAAAGAAAATTCATAATTCTACATGGAAAAAGTTTGTTACTGTTTTATTGGAAGAAGGAAAGCTAACAAATTACCTTAGTATTTTATATAATAAGCAGTATCCTAGGTGCTTTACATACTTTATTCCATTTTTAAAATCAATAATAAGAGGTAGAGTATTATTTCCCCATTTTATTGATTAAGATACTTGGTTTGATCCTAAAGCCTGCTTTCTACTACATGGTGCTATAGGTAATTTTCTGATAAAAAATTAATGTTCCAGGAAAGTTCTACATTTTTGTTTGTTTATAGGTCTAATTTTGGGCAATCCATTTGTGATTTTGTGAGTTTACAATGCTCAACATTATTGAAGAAAATTATCTTCAAAAATCATTACTTTATCTGTTGAGTCAATGGCATTAAATACATCTTTGCAGAGAAATAGACTGCTTTTTAATGAGAAAGGCTTGAGGAATATCTGATACATACAAATAAGGAGATATGACAGAGGATGGAAAAATTCTAATTTTGTATAAGCAAGTTGATAAAATTTAGCTAATGGTGAATATACACATTTACATAGATCTTATCCTGAATTTATCCTCAAATGTAATTAAATCTGCTTGAAATATTTTCAGCACAGGTAGCTTGACATAAAAAGCATCTCATTTCTGGGTTTGGGCAAACAGGATTTAAGCGAATAATGCATCCTGACTTCTAACTATGCAGTAGTAAATCATTCATAGTGTCTTTCCTACAGATTAACTTCATTTTTTTGAGTTCTGAATGTGATACATAAATTCCTTGTTTAATTAAATATGGTTGACAGGCAGGTTTAAAAATTTCTGGCTTGACCTACCTATCATTCTATAAATAGCACCAGAGGTTTTAATAGTTAGCATTTATTGAGCACTTACTGAAGGCCTGATATCATGCTAAGCACTTTTTATTATTACTTCAATGTTGAACTCAATTTTACAGGCTAAAAAAGGTTTACTTCCTTTAAAGGAGATCCTATATAAATTTAAATTAATTAATTCATTATCAACTATTTAACAAAAGTTATCAGACACCAACCATATGCTGTGCATTGTGCTGGATACTTCAAATACATGATTAAGAGATGATATCTGTGAGCAAAAACCTCCTTATATAATGGAAGCATGTATATACACACAGCTCAGAAGAGAACACCAAAGGGACCTTGGGGAGAGACAGTATTAGAGTTGTATCTTAGCTCTGTAAGGCTTTGGAACTGGTGGTATGTATCTTCTAAGTGTATGCATCTTCTAAGAAAAAAATTGGAACATTTTGAGCCCATGTATACAGGATTTTTGAATAGCCTAAGTTTAACAATTTCTGCATCATAATGTGAGTTGTTTGTGAGCGTCCTTGCTCATTTACTCTTGAGTCCTGCACCGTATGCATTCTGTTTCGGTTGACTGCCTTGGACAGAAGAGCTGGAACAGTTAAACAAAGGAGCATCCATGTAGCCCAGTTGAGTGTCTGCAGCTTGGCAGTATACACCTATGCCATAGCTTTGAACATTCTCCTGTTACACATATGTAAGCCTTGATAACTTTGTCTTTCATACATTTTTCTTATTTCTCTTAACTTTTATATTTTTATGCAAAATCTCTTTAGTGATTTTGTCACACAGGCTAGACATGTTAATAAAAATTAAAAGAATTTTATGTTGTCATTGTTTTGTCATGGAGAAAAATGTGAAATTATTTGAAAAAGTAATAGTTATTCAGATAAACATTAGAGAATTATTGAGAATTCAATAATGGTATATAATATTTTTATTAAGTTAGAGATATCTTCTAATTTTATATTTTCTTTGAGAATAAAACCCTTTATGTATCAACCTTTTTGTTTAAATGTTTTTGCTTCAAAGTCTATTATATCTGAAACACACACTTATTTTGATAAAAATTTAATTTGCACATATTTTTCCATCTTTTCACTTGAAAATTTTATGTTTTTAAAGTTTTTTGTGTCTCTTGAAATAGAATATGCTTAACAATTCTTTAAGTCCAATAGATAATCTTTGTCTTTTAATTGAAGTGATTAAAAGTATTGATAGAGTTTTTTTTTTTTTTTTTGGTCTTATTTCTTCTTTCTCTCTTTAGAAGCTTTTTGTTTTCTCTTTCTTCTTCTTTTTGGGTAGGCAATTTGTTTTCTTTCTTCTGCCTCATTATAACTCCCTGCCTCACTTGCTTTGGAGTTATTCTTCTCATATTTATTTATGTGTGTGTGTGTGTATGTTTATGTGTGTGTGTATGTGTGTGTTTGTGTGTGTGTGCTCAGTTGCGCAGTCATGTCCAACTCTGTAATCCCATGGACCGTAGCCCACCAGGCTCCTATGTCCATGGAGATTCTCCAGGCAAGAATACTGGGGTGGGTTGTCATTTCCTGACCCAGGGATGGAACCCATGTCTCCTATGTCTCCTGCACTGGCAGGCGAATTCTTTACCACTGCATCACATGGGAAGCCCATTTACTTATTTACCCCTTGGCAAATTCAGAGGTAAACCAAGATCTTTACCCTCTTCCCAAGAAAAACTTTGAAACAGAACACTAACTTAGATTACTGCCCTCTGAGTAGATGTTCCTTAAATATGCCCAATATATGTGTCAAATCCTTTAGGCTGATCCTATTCCCTTTTCCACCTCACCAATTAGATATTACTACTGTTTTTACATGGTCACATTAGTTTGGATTTCTCCATATCAATTTTTTTGCACTATCTTGTATTCCATACCTCATATTTAGAATTATTTTCTTTCTGCCTGAATAACACCCTTTAGAACTTCTTTCAATGAGGTCTGTTGATGAATTCATTTAGTTTTGTTTGTGTGAAAATGTCTTCATTTATCCATTCTAAAAAACAGTTTAATTTGGCATAGAATTCCAGCTGGAATTCTTTTAGTACTTTCTCTTAGCACTTTCTTTTAGCACATTGAAGGTTTTTTTCACTAACTACCAGCTTTTATTGCTGTTTTGAAAAGTCAGAATAACTTAATTAAAGCCACTACAGTGGATGTTGGAATACAGTGGTCTGTGTTGACCTGGGCTGGTGGGATGGCAGCAGGTGGGCAGCCAATTTTCTGTGTCTAAAGGGCACCAGGATAAAAATCTGCAATCGCTTTCCTTAGAATTTCATAGCCTTATGGATTTAGAAAATTCCATTCATCAATGCATATTCTCATTCACTCCATCAAAGGTACACCCACTCTTCAGTATCTTTGCTCTGAGTCTTTATGTAGGAACACTCAGAGAGCCTGGAGTCCCCACTGCATTCTCCATGCCTAATTTACCTACTGGTACCAGACACTCAGAAGAGTTTAAAGATCCAGAGAGGCTGTTTACAATTCAAGCTGCCAATATTCTGGAATCCTAGACTCCAGTGTTTAGAACAATAAGAGGAAGACTTCAGGAAGGCTTTATGCTTTGTGGAATTGCTTGTCAGAAGCTAAGGTGTTAATTCAGATAAAATATCAAATTCCTTCAGTATGATTTCAGAGAGCAGGTCCCTCATTTCCAAATGGAGTTCATAGTTGCTGTTTTATGAGACTTTATTCTACAGAAGGATATTTTACATTTCTGAGGTTTTAGTGTACTTGTATATAAAACTTTTCACTGTTTCTTATTAAGATAGTATAAAAATATATTAATATCTATAAAAATATTTACTCAGGAACAGTGTAAAAAATGAACTTTATGGTCATTCAGACCCAGCTCCTTATGTTGAATCTGTCTTTTATCAGTTGAGTGACATTAGACACAAATCACTAGGAAAACCAGAACTGCAACTGACAAATTGCCACAGCTTCAGTGATGAGAAGTCTGAGAGTTAAAAACTCCAGGGGAACTGTATGGGAGAGGCCCCTATGTTTTTGCAAGAAGCCAGGTTTTCACAGTGAATACAAGAGAAAAATCTGCTTATGCTTCTAGCAGGGGAAGGGAAAAAGGAACCCTTTTGAAATGAAAAGTGCCAGACCACTATCTTCTTCTTGACAAATCTACCCTTAGGGGAAATTAGTTACCTAGAGCCTAACCTGCTGGGGTATTACCAGAGCCCAACTCATCTGAGAGAAGGGAAATAACTGAAGTCCAGTCCACTCCAGCAATCCTCTTCTGCCTAAGTCGGGTAGGAGAATGATGATAAGAATACCTGTGAAATTCACGGTTCATGGGAATAAGCTTACTAAAGGACCAATACCTAATCGTTGGGCTCTAGAATGCCTTACCTCCCATACTTCAACATCATATCATGAAAAGCATATTTATGATAGTTCCTTTTATCCAGTACACCAGATCTTGCTATCAAGAAAAAATTACCTGCAGACTAAAAGATAAAAAAACACAGTTTGAAGAGACAGAGCAAGCCTAAGAACCTGACTTAGCAGGGATGTTGGAATGATCAGATGAGGAATTTTAAACAACTGTGCTTGCTATTCTAAGGGCTGTAATGGATAAAGTATACAACATGCAAGGACAGATGAACACTGTAACAGAGAGATGGAGATCCTAAGTAAAAACCGAAAAGAAATACTACAGATCAGGAACACTGTAGCAGAAGTGAAGAATAACTTTGATGGTGTTATTGGTAGATAAGACATGACTTAGGAAAGAATCTCTGTGCTTGAGGATATCTCAGCAAAAACCACAGAAACCTTATCTAGTGAGGAACCATAACAGAAACTGCATCTGACTAATCCTCTGAAACCATGCAAGCAAGAAAAGAAAGGAATAGAGTATTTAAAGTGCTGGGAGAAAATAACCACTGACCTAGAATTTTGTAAATTATGAAATCATCCTTTAAAATGAAGATGAAATAAAGACTTTCCTAGACAAACAAAAATTGAGGGAATTTGTTGCTGATAGGGTTGCCTTGCAAGAAGTGTTCAAAGAAGTTCTTTAAGAGAGGAGAAGAATAATATAGGTTAGTAACTTGGGATCTGCATAAAGAAAGGAAGAACACTGAGTACAGCTTCATTTATTCCTCCATTGGTAGGCACTTAGGTTGTTTTCCATATTTTGGTCATTATAAATAATGCTGTAATAAACATGGATGTGAATAAAGAAGACTATCTCTTTGAGAGTCTGTTTTCATTTCCTTGAAGTATATACCCAGAAGTGGAATTGCTGGGTCAGACGGTAGATATATTTTTGATTTTTTTTGAGCTGCCTCTATATTGTTTTCGATAGTAATTGAACCAACTTACATTTTCATCCACGGTGTGCAAGGGTTGCCTTTTCCTTTTTTTTTTTTTAAATTTTATTTTATTTTTTAAATTTACAATATTGTATTGGTTTTGCCATATAGCAACATGAATCCACCACAGGTATACACGTGTTCCCCATCCTGAGCCCTCCTCCTTCCTCCCTCCCCGTACCATCCCTCTGGGTCGTCCCAGCGCACCAGCCCCAAGCATCCAGTATCGTGCATCGAACGTGGACTGGTGACTTGTTTCATATATGATATTATACATGTTTCAATGCCATTCTCCCAAATCATCTCACCCTCTCGCTCTCCCACAGAGCCCAATAGACTGTCAACACTGGTTAGCTCTTGTTTATGTGATGACAGCCATTCTAGCAAGTGTGAGGTGACAAGAACATTGTAATTTTGATTTGTATTTCCCTGATGATTACTGATAATAAGCATATTTTAAAATATCTATTGACCATCTGGATGTCTTATTTGGAAAAAATGTGTCTGTTTATTTTGTCCATTTAAAAATTGAATTGTTTGTTTTTTGCTATTGAGCTGTGTTCTTTATATACTTTGGATATTATTTCCTTATTTGATAGATGATTTTCTAAAATGTTCTCTCTTTCTGTGGTTTGGCTTTTTGTTTTATTGATGATTCCCTTTGCTGTACAGACGCCTTTAAGTTTGATGCAGTCCCATTTGTTGATTTGTTGTTTACAGTTTTGGTGTCATGTACAAAAAATCACTGCCAATATTGATGAACTTCTTCCTTACATTTTTTTTTTCCCTAAAAGTTTTATTGTTTTAGGTCTTGTGCTTAAATCTTTCATTCATTCTGAATTAATTTTTGTGAGTGATATAAGACAGGAATGTAATTTCATTGTTCCTTTTATACCCAATCTACCCAGGGTTTTTATCATGAAAGATTGGTATATTTTGTGAAATGCTTTTTCTGCATCTATTGAAATAATCATGTGATTTTATTTTTCATTTTATTTATGTGATGTGTTACAACATACTGATTTGCATATGTTGAACTATTCCTGTGTCTGAGGGATAAATTCCACTTGTCATGATGAATAATCATTTTCATGTGTTCTTAGATTTGATTTGATAATATTTTGTTGAGAATTTTTGCAATTTTATTCATTAGGGATGGTGTTCTATACTTTTCTTGTGATGTTCTTTTCTGTAATGCTGTAATGCTATCCTCATGGAATGAGCTTCTAAGTGTTCCTTTCTCTATTTTTTGGAAGGGTTTGAGGACTTTAGTCAATTCTTTAAATGTTTGGTAGAATTCACCAGTGAATCTGTCTGGCCTTGGAATTTTCTGTGTTGGGAGGTTTTTCGTTACTGATTCAGTGTCTTTACCCATTGTTTGTTCAGATTTTCTATTTCTTTCTGTTTCAGTTGTATATTTTGAGCAAGTTTTTTCTAGGTCATCTAATTTGTTGGCATATAGTTGTTCATTGTGCCCTCTAATGATTCCACATATTTCTGTAGTATCACTTATATCACTCCTCTTTCATTTCTAATTTTATGTATTTGAGACTTGTCTCTTTTTTTCTTGGGCACTCTGGCTAAATAGTTGATTTTGTTTATCCTTTGGAAGAACAAGCTATTAGTTTCATCAATCCTTTCTATTACTTTTCAGGTCTCTATTTCATTTATTTCTGCTGTAATCTTAATAATAATTTCCTTCTTTTAGCAAATTTGGGTTTAATTTGTTATTTTGTTAGTTCCTTGAGGTATCAAGTTAGGTTGTTTATTTGAGATATTTTAAATTTCTTTTTTTTTTAAATCACTTCACTGCTTTATTTTATTTTATTTATTTATTTTTTTACTTTACAATATTGTATTGGTTCTGCCACACATCAACATGAATCCGCCATGGGCGTACGCATGTTCCCCATCCTAAACCCCCCTCCCACCTCCCTCCCCATACTATCCCTCCGATTACTGTACCCAGCAAGGATCTCATTCAAATATGAAGGAGAAATCAAAAGCTTCACAGACAAGCAAAAGCTGAGAGAATTCAGCACCACCAAACCAGCTCTCCAACAAATGCTAAAGGATCTTCTTTAGACAGAAAATACAAAAAGGGTGTATAAACATGAACCCAAAACAATAAAGTAAATGGCAATGGGATCATACTTATCAATAAATTTTTTAATAAATGCACTTATCAGTCTAAACTTTCTCCTCAGAACTGTTTTTGCTGTATCCCATAAGCTTTCATATGTTATATTTGCCTTTTCATTTATTTCAAGATAAAGTTTTATTTTTCCTTTGACTTCTTCTTTGATCCATTGGTTGTTCAGAAGAGTGGTCTCTAGTTTCCATATATTCATAGATTTTGTAGCTTTCCTATTGTTGTTGATGTGTAGTTCCATACCATTGTGGTCAGGAAAGATAGTTGGTATGATTTTAATCTTCTTAAATTTGTTAAGAATTCTTTTATTTCCTATTATTGTTTTTGAGAATGTCCCATGACACTTGAGAAAAATGTGTATTCTGCTGTTGTTGGGTAGTATGTTCTATATATAGCTGTGAAATCCATTTGGTCTGAAGTATATCTTAGATCCAGCGTTTCCTTGTTGATTTTCTTTATAGATGATCTGTCTATTGCTAAGAGTAGGGTATTGAATTCCTCTACTACTGCTGTATTGTTGTCTATTTTTTCCTTTAGACTTAGTATTTCCGTATATTTCAGTGCTCTGATATTGGGTCCATATATATTTACAAATTGTTATGTCTTCTTGTGGAGTAGAAAATGGCAAGCCACTCTAGTATTCTTGCCTGGAGAATCCCATGGGCAGAGGAGCCTGTGGACTTCAGACTGTGGCGTTGCAAAGAGTCGGACATGACTGAAGTGACTCAGCATACATTCATGCATATTATTTGATGTATTGGCCCCTTTATCATTATCTAATAACCTTTGTCTCTTGTTGCCATTTTTGGCTTGAAGTTTGTTTTGTCTGATATAAGTATGTCTAGCTTCACTTTCTTTTGGTTTCCACTTGCATGGAGTATTACCTTCCATTCTTTCACTTTGATGCTATGTGTGTCCTTAGAACGGAAATGAGTTTCCTGTAGGCAGCATATAGTTGAGTGTTTTCCTTTTAAAAATCTATCCAGACACTCCGTGCCATTTTACTGGTGAACTCACTCAATTTGCATCTAGAGTGATTATTGATATGTCAGGACTTAACTTCTGCCATCTTATTTGCCTTCTGGTGGCTTTGTACCTCCATTTTTTCTTTTTCCCTCTGTTTCTGTCTGATCTTGTGATTTCATGATTTTCCAAGGCAATATGCTCAGTATTTTCTCAGCTATTGAATGTCTTTTTGGTTCAGTTTTGTCATTTCAGTCTCTTGGTGAAGAATTTTTTCTATTCATTAAGTTTATTCCTGAATTTATTGAATTGCCTTTCTGAGTTTTCTTGTAGCATGTTGATTTTTTTTTCTTTTGTAATAGGCATTTTTAGTTCTTTATCAGCTAGGTCACAATATTCCCAGCCTTTGAGTTTGGTTGCTGGGTGTCCTGGTGAGAGGCATTTTGTTCATTATAAATGTACAATTAGTTGTAAGTTAAAGGGGAGAGAAAAAAGGAATGACATATGTCACCATGATGCTGATGTCACTCCTCAATAATCACTTTGAAGGACAGTGGTCTAAATGCATCAGTTAAAAGACAGAGGTTGTCAGAGTGGATTAAAAAACAAGATCCAGCTATACTTTGTGTACAAAAAACTCACTTTAGATATAAATATAGATATACAGTAAAAGCAAATGCATGGAAAAGCATACAGGTGAACTTTTGGAAAGCAGATACTCTTCACTATATGTCATTTGGGTTAGGAAAGGTTTCTAGTAGGTAGGAATGCTATACTGTCAAATAGAGAGGGAGCCTGTACTATGCTAAAAGTAATAAAAAGAAAACAGGTATTGCTATATTAACTTCAGACAGTAGATTTCAAATAAGGGAATTACCAGGGATAAAGAGCATTACATAATGATAAAGTGGGCAATTCTCCAAAAAGACAAAACAATTCTTAATGTGTATGCACATATCAACAGAGTGCCAAACCACACGAAGCAAAAACTGATAGAAATTCAGAGAAATAGATGGATCCATTATTATAGTTAGAGACTTCAAATCCCCTGTATCGGAAATGGACACATCCATCAGGCAGAATATCAGTTAGGACATAGTTGAATTCAACAAAAATATCAATCACTTAGACACTGGACATCTATAGACTACTTTATCCAACAACCACAGAACGCAGTTTTTTCAGTTCACATGGAACATTCACCAGGATAGATTACATTTTAGGTCACAAAACACACTGTATCAAATTTAAAAGAATAGAAATTGTAAAATTTCTACTTTCAGGCATAGTAGAATTCAATAAGAACAAAATGATAATGGGAAAATCTCAAAATATGTGGAGATTAAGCAACACATTTCCAAATAATACAAGTATCAAAGAGGAAATCTTAGAAATTTTTAAAACTTTGAATTAAATGAAAACATAATTTGTCAAAATTTTGTGGGCAGTGAAAGCAGTGCTTAGAGGGAAATTTATAGCATTAATGCAAGTATTAGAAAAGATTAAAAGAACATAGCACATGCATTATTCCCTTCTAGTAGACTGTGAGTGATTTCTTTGAGAACTTTAGTATTTATATAGCTGTAACATCCAGTATATATCTGTCAACAGTTGATGGTCAGTAAATAACTAGTGAGTGAAAAAAAGTGTTGCATAAATACTTGAGTAATAATGCAAAGCAGCATTAAGTTAATATCAAGGGTCAACAGATATTGCTACAATATCATACAGATACTGATTCCTTTAAAGGCAATGGAAGATCAGTGGTAGTTGGAACAAACAGGTCTATCAAGGGTAAAATAGAATGATTTTAAAGGTCATTAAGATTTGGATAAGAGCATGAAAGAAGCATAATTTTAGAAATTAACACAGTATGAGCATGAAAGTGGATGTGTTATTCACTCAGGCATGTCCAACTCTTTATGACTCCATGGACTGTAGTCCTCCAGTATTCTCTGTCCATGGAATTTTCCAGGCAAAACAGTTGAGTGGGTAGCCACTCCTTTCTCCAGGGGATCTTTCTGACCCAGGGATCGAACCTGGGTCTCCTACATTGCAGCAGATTCTTTACCATCTGAACTGGGAGGTTTAGGAACTAGACCATGGAGAGATAAGACATTATTTTGTACATCAGAGAGACACTGAAGATTTTGAATGGTATACAGGCTTATATTTTAAAAGTTAATATGTGGAATTCATTGTAAAGAGAAAAAAGTAGAAGTAGGGAGAACATAATAAGGCTATTGAAGTAACCTAGGAATTACGCCACAGAAACTTGGGCTAAGGTACTGGTAGGTAGGATAGATGAGTTTTTTTTTTTTTTTTAACAAAAGACTTAGTATATCCTAAAGAGTTTTAAAGGAAGACTAGAAATTACTGAACACATGATTCAGACTGGATTGTTTCTAGAATTTTCTCTTTTAAATGTGAGCAAATACTCATGAACTTGAAATTATTCATTACAAAATATTTACTGTACACTTAGTATGCTTCAGAGCATTTTAGACACCAGAGAGGATAATATGGATTAGAAAGACAGTATTTCTGTTGTTGGAGATATTGTATTAGTCTGGGAAGTACAGAAGTTATTAGGAAAGCTCAAAACTAAAAAAAATAATAAAATAATTTCTGTGCTAAGAAATGACAGTATTCAATAAAGGGATCTTATAAATCCTCTTTGAGAAAGTTGCATATTAACTGAGATCTGAAATCATGAAGAGGTGTCACTAAGCAGTGAAACAGAATTCTGAGGAGAGGAAAAAGCAGCTGTAAAGATCCTGAGGTAGAAATCAGCATGGTATGTTTGAATGTTTGAAAGGAGATTGATGAGGTTGGAGAATAACCAGCAATACCATCTCTCCGAATGGTAAGAAATGAAGTTCTAGAATTTTGTGGTAATTATAGATGCTTTTGAACTGTGGTGTTGCAGAAGACTTGAGAGTCCCTTGGACAGCAAGGAGATCCAACCAGTCTGTCCTGAGTATTCATTGGAAGGACTGATGTTGAAGCTGAAACTCCAATACTTTGCCCACCTGATGTGAAGAACTGACTCATTTGAAAAGACTCTTATGCTCAGAAAGATTGAAGGCAGGAGAAGAAGGGGACGACAGAGGATGAGATGGTTGGATGGTATCACCACTCAATGGACATGAGTTTGAGTAAACTCCGGGAGTTGGTGATGGGTAGGGAGGCCTGGCGTGCTGCAGTCCATGGGTCGCAAAGAGTCGGACATGACTGAGTGACTGAACTGAACTGAACTGAATACTATAGAGGATTTTATTACTTATGGTAAGAGATTTGGATTTCATTTTTAGTGCAATGAGAAAAAATAAGTGTTTTCAGTTTGAGGTGACTTGGTCATATTTATCTTGTTAAAGTATCACTTCGACTAGTTGAAGAAAATATGAATGGACAACAATGAAGACAGAAAGACTAGCTGTCCCACAGTTAGTTGTTCAGGTGAGAACAGTGAGAATTTCTGCTATGATATCAGTTCTGCTCAACAGCAGTGGAGATGGAGAACATCAAGTGTGGGGATATGTTTCAGTGGCAGAGTTTACAGGACTTGTTGACTGATTAGATTGGAGATCTGAGGGGGAAAGAAGACTCCGGAATGCCTATTAGGTTTTTGATGTGAATACCAAGGTTATTGAGGTGGAGAATATGACAGTGAGATGAGCCTGCAGAAGAAAAGTAGAGAGTTTAGTTTTAGACTTTCAAGCTGTGGAATGCTGATAGATGTCAAGTGAACATATTGTGAATGAGTTTAGACAGCAGGGGTAAGGGCAGAATCACAAACATTTTGAATTTTCACTGTACAGATGATAATCAAAGTCAGTGTAGAGAGGAAGATGAGATTACTTAGGACAAGGAAATAGAGAAGTGGAAAGTTCCAAAGATTAGAGATTGACAGTGGAGGAGGAACTAGCAAGTAAAACTGAAAAGGAATGGCCAGAAATGTAGGAAGGAGATGGAGAAGTTAGCGCCTAGAGTTTGCATTTCACTTCATGAAGGACATTTGAGGGAGATGAAGGCAGAGTTGTGACCATTGGATTGGTAATAAGGAGACCGGATGAAAGAGCAAGAGGAGAGTGAAAAAGTTGGCTTAAAATTCAACATTCAGAAAACTAAGATCATGGCATCTGGTCCCATCACTTCATGGGAAATAGATGGGGAAACAGTGGAAACAGTGTCAGACTTTATTTTTTGGGCTCCAAAATCACTGCAGATGGTGACTGCAGCCATGAAATTAAAAGACGCTTACTCCTTGGAAGCAAAGTTATGACCAACCTAGATAGCATATTCAAAAGCAAAGACATTACTTTGCCACCAAAGTCCATTTAGTCAAGGCTATGGTTTTTCCTGTGGTCATGTATGGATGCAAGAGTTGGACTGTGAAGAAAGCTGAGCACCAAAGAATTGATGCTTTTGAACTGTGGTATAGGAGAAGACTCTTGAGAGTCCCTTGGACTGCAAGGAGATCCAACCAGTCCATCCTAAAGGAGATCAGTCCTGGGTGTTCACTGGAAGGAATGATGCTAAAGCTGAAACTCCAATACTTTGGCTACCTCGTGTGAAGAATTGACTCATTGGAAAAGACCCTGATGCTGGGAGGGATTGGGGGCAGGAGGAGAAGGGGACGACAGAGGATGGGATGGCTGGATGGCATCACCGACTCGATGGACATGAGTTTGAGTGAACTCTGGGAGTTGGTGATGGACAGGGAGGCCTGGCGTGCTGCGATTCATGGGGTCGCAAAGAGTCAGACATGACTGAGCGACTGAACTGAACTGAACTGAACTGATGTGACTTTAGAAGTAATTTTTATGTGAAGTAGAAGGACTGGGAACCTGAGAGATGAGATGTTGCTATTGTTTAGCCATTAAGTCCTATCTGACTCTTTTCAACCCCATGGACACAGCATGCCAGACTTTCCTGTTTTTCACTATCTCTTGGAGTTTGTTCAAACTCATGTCCATTAAGTCTGTGATGCCATCCAACCATCTCATCCTCTGTTGCCGCCTTCACCTCCTGCCCTCAATCTTTCCCAGCATTGGGGTCTTTTCCAATGAGTAAGCTCTTTGCATCAGGTGGCCAAAGTATTGCAGTTTCAACTTCAGCATCAGTCCTTCCAATAAATATTCAGGGTTAATTTCCTTTAGGATTGACTGGTTTGATCTCCTTGCAGTCCAAGGGACTCTGAAGTCTTTTCCAGCACCACAGTTTGAAATCATCCATTTTTCAGACTGCAGCCTTCTTTATGGCCCAAATCTCACATCTGTACATGAATACTGGAAAAACCATAGCTTTGACTATCAGTTCCGTTCAGTTCAGTTGCTCAGTCTTGTCCAACTCTTTGCAACCCATGGACTGCAGCACACCAGGCCTCCCTGTCCATCACCAACTCCTGGAGTCTACTCAAACTCATCTCCACTGAGTTGGTGATGCCATCCAACCATCTCATCCTCTGTCATCCCCTTCTTCTCCGCCCTTCAATCTTTCCCAACATCAGGGTCTTTTCCAATGAAAAGACCCTGTTCTTTTCCACCAGGGTATTCACATCAGTTGGCCAAAGTATTGGAGTTTCAGCTTCAACATCAGTCCTTCCAGTGAATATTCATGGAATATTAGGAGTGACTGGTTTGATCTCCTTGCAGTCCAAGGGAGTCTCAAGAGTCTTCTCCAACACCACAGTTCAAAAGCATCAATTCTTCGTTGCTCAGCTTTCTTCATAGTCCAACTCTCACATCCATACGTGACTACGGGAAAAACTATAGTTCTGACTATATGGATCTTTTTTGGCAAAGTGATGTCTCTGCCTTTTTAATATGCTGTCTAGGTTTGTTACAGCTTTCATTCCAAGGACCAATTGTCTTTTAATTTCATGACTGCAATCACCACCTGCAGTAATTTTGAGGCCCAAGAAAATAAAACATGTCACTGTTTCAACTTTTTCCTATTTTCCATGAAGTCATGGGACTGGATGCTATGATCTTAGTTTACTGGTGAATTTTAAGCCAGTCTTTTCACTCTCCTCTTTCATGCTCATCCAGAGGCTCTTTAGTTCCTCTTTGCTTTCAGCCATTAAAGTGGTATCTTCTGTATATCTGAGGTTGTTGATATTTTCCCCAGCAATCTTGATTCCAGCTTAATCCATCCAGCCAAGAACTTCACATGATGTACTCTACATAGAAGTTAAATAAGCAGCATGACAATACACAGCCTTGACATACTCCTTTCCCAGTTTTGAACCAGTCTGTTCCATGTCCAGTTCTAACTGTTGCTTCTTAACCTGCATACAGGTTTTTCAGGAATGAAAGATGAGTGGATCATTATAATATGGAGATGGTGGGTATAAGCAACACTTCATAAGTTTTACCTGGGTTGGTGAGAAGGTGTGTATAGGAAAATAGGATGTGGAGTCATGGGAAGTTTTCTTGGTATCTATTTTTTAAGTTGGGATATTGGGTTAATGAAGATGGAAGATTATAAGAAAGTGAAAGGTCCTGAGGTGTAGAGGACCACTGGAGGGGTTATTCTTTGATAGGAGTGGAGGGTTGTCTTCTGCTGGAATAGAAGTAGAGACCGAGAGTGAGGGAATAACTGCAGTAGCCTGGTGGATTTGGTGGGAGGTTGGGAGGTCCTCATAGGATTTTTTTAGGGAAATATGAGTCAAGTATGAGGGGGAAAAGGAAAGTGTAGGCGGTGAAAGTTTGAGGAAAGAAGACAAAGGGAAAATATGAAATTGTCTGAGAGTAGAAGAGCGAATTTACAAATGAGAAGTAGGAGGGCTGCCAGGCTGTGCTAAGAATCTATGATTGTGGAGATAAATTTCAAGTGAAACCAGTCAGCACAGTCTTATGATTAAGTTAAAGATCCCTTTAGCCTTAACAAAAATTCTATTTGGAGATAAGTTCATAACAGCTAACAAGATGGTAGGAGGGAATCAGATTTGGAGTCAGCAGACCTGCTTTCCAGCCCCTGCTATGTCACTAAACTGTGTGGCCTTGAAAAAGATTTCTTAATTTGTCTGAATTGTCACTTCTCTTTCAATGAAAAGGGAATAATATTAAAATGCAACTCATGAGATTGTTGTGATGAAATGGCATATATGGAAAATGGTTTGCAAGTCATACAATCCAATCTAAGTTTTAGTTGTGAAAATGGTTATCAGTATGTTAAATATTATTATTATTATATCAAGAATGCAATGTGCATCTAAAAATAAACTGTCTTCTTCTACCTAGTGACTGTCACTTTGAAAACCTTTAACAGATTTAATAAAATGACTTCATGCATATGTCCCTAAAGTGTATACTAAAGAAAAAGGAAAATTCTAAAAAGACAAAAGCTAAATAAACATTCATTCAAGGTGCATATATTATATAAAATTTGCAATTCAAACACAGACATATACATAATTGATATTTATTTTTTACCATACTAATGTATTAAATATACAAAAGATAATTTTATTACAAATGTATCAAAACTAAAGAAAATTATTCTTCTATTAGCCATATATTTTTTAAAATAGAATTTATTTGAATTTTGCCAGCCTAGGTAGGATAGCCCTTTTTAAGTACCTTGAAAAAGAAAATGAAAGTAAAATGATTTTAATACTTTTAGTCAGATTATTCTAAACACAATTAATATTATTTAAAATTAGACAAATTTTGTCAAATGTTCAAAAGAAAGCATCGTAGGTCCTCGAACATTTTTTAATTTTTTAATCTTCCTTTGTGTGATACAACTTAGGCTTATGAACAGTAAAGTCTGGCCTCTCAGCAAAGTGAAATTATCTTGTTTATCTGCTGACTGGCTCCAGAGTAGGCTCCTTTATGCTGCTTGCATTTGCTAAACCAGGACCTAAAGAGACCTGCCTCTTAAATAACAAGGAGAGAAGTGGAGTCTAGTGGCTTGAGTATTATTCTGACATCAGCCTTTGGAGTCTAGTGGCTTGAGTATTATTCTGACATCAGCCTTCGGGGATCTGTCTTTGACTAGCTCTTTCATTTAATCATTTGACTGTTTTCATCCTGCAGTTTGTGTATAAAGAGAAAATATTCGTCCCATGCCTTAAAAATGTTCCAGGACTTAATTATTGCTTGCAAACTTCCTTGAGCTTTCTGAAAGAGGATAGACATAATTATTCAGTCTTACAGATATGTTCTGCTTAGGGGTTTTTCTGAATGCAGAATGGAAGATTATCCAAATTCATCCTGGTGATGTGTGAGAATTTTGTAATGTTGATTACATATCACTGGGGATCAAATTAAGCCCATCAAATGCCTTGCATATCAATCTCAAATCACAGTGTACTTGAACCAGGGGCCTGGTGTTCTATTTACAAGATGATCACTTTCCTCTTCAACGAATTAGCTCTTCTACAATTGGCAGAGTAGTTTAGCAGGCCTGGGATTGTGTGTTTCTTGACAAAAGAAGACTTCTTGATGCCTACCTTTTGTGGTGGTATTTTAAAACTGTTAAATAAAATATCAGCCTGCACTATCGATTATTCATTAAAGAACAGGTTAAGCTCAGGATTGTATATTCAGATTTATAAGGGATCATGAAAACATTCTAGTGCATTTGAAACATTACCCTTTGGAATATATTAATGTCTATGATTTTTATGAAGTACAGAGAGGATTGGGGGAAGAAATCAATCAACAAATACGTATTTTCATGACAACCAGATCTCTTTGTATTTTTAAAAATATGAAGTCAGCAAGATAAAATTGACAATAGAAAGGTTAATAACTCAATGGAAAAATAGACAAAGGCTATAAAAAGCCAATTCAGAGAAAAGTAATCCAAATGATCAGCAAATATATAATAGAAGCTAAAGTTTTATAGCGGTCAAGATAATGCCAATTAAAATTAATAGTGAGCTGTTATGTTATTTATTGCTACTCAATAGCATGGCGAAAGAATGCAGAATGATTATATCTTGAGTTGGAGCAAACACCGCAGGAAAAGAGCGCTCTGTCACATGTATTACTAGTGGAATTGCAGAATATTACGACACACTTGGGAAAGCAATGTGACCACATTTATTAAATCATACTTCCATTTCATGGAATTTTTGTAAACAAAAACATTAGTAAGATAAGGGTAAAAAAAAAAAAAGATAAATCATTAGGGGAAAGGTTAAAGATATTTCGGTAAGTCCATATTGTGGTGAAAGTGCCAGTTGACCACCAACGTTTATTCTTTTCTTCTAAAGAAGTCAGGGCAAATCTGGGATGTATGTGGCTGCCTGGCTAGAGTCTTCCAAGGCAGCCCCCTCATCCCCCCAACCCCAGAGCTAGGCGTGGCCTTGTAAATTAGTTCTTGTCAATGAGTTGTGACTAGAAGTGACTTATTCAATTGCCAGATCCATACGCATCCTTCAGGCTTGTTTCTCCACCCAGGGTGGGGCTAGAAATGACTAGAGCAAACCCTGGAAGCTATGTGTCCAGGACAGGAGAACTGCCATCAAGCTGGACCCCAAACAGCTATATGAAACAAAGTAGACAGTGTATGGAGAGGGAAAAACTGTCTGGAACTATGAGATGAAAGGAAAACTTTGGTTTTTTTGATCATTGGCATTTTTAGATCTCTTCCTTTTCACAATGTAGTCATATACTTTAATGAGTAGCATACCATGAAATATTATGCAACCATTGGTAAGAATGAGTTAGATCTACACCAGCTGAGTAGGAAGGATTTTATTACAGTGGAGAAACTTTATATATGAGCCAATTTTTGTAAAATAAATGCAGAAGCATATGATGTTCAAGCTGGATTTAGAAAAGGCCAAGGACACAGAGATCAAATTGCCAACATCTGTTGGATCATTGAATATGCAAGAGTGTTCCAGAAAACATGTACTTTTGCTTTATTGATTACACCAAAGCCTTTGATTGTGTGGATCACAACAAACTGTGGAAAATTCTTAAAGAGATGACCTGACCTGCCTCTTGAGAAATCTGTGTGCAGGTCGAGAAGCAACAGTTAGAACTGCACATGGAACAACAGACTGGTTCCAAATAGGGAACGGAGTACGTCAAGGCTGTATTTTGTCACCTTGCTTATTTAACTTATATGCAGAGTATGTCATGCAAAAGCCAGGCTGGATGAAGCACAAGCTGGAATCAAGATTGCTGGGAGAAATATCAATAACCTCAGATATGCAGATGACACCACCCTTATGGCAGAAAGTGAAGAGGAACTAAAAAGCCTCTTGATGAAAGTGAAAGAGGAGAGTGAAAAAGCTGGCTTAAAACTCAACATGCAAAAAACAAAGACCATAGCATCTGGTCCCATCACTCAATGGTGAATAGATGGGGAAACAATGGAAACAGTGAGAGACTTTATTTTCTTGGGCTCCAAAATCACTGCAGATTGTGACTGCAGCCATGAAATTAAAAGATGCTTGCTCCTTGGAAGAAAAGCCATGACCAAACTAGACAGCATAATAAAAAGCAGAGACATTGCTTTGCCAACAAAGGTCCGTCTCGTCAAGGCTATGGTTTTTCCAGTGGTCATGTATGGATGTGAGAGTTGGACTGTGAAGAAAGCTGAGCACCAAAGAATTGATGCTTTTGAACTGTGGTGTTGGAGAAGACTCTTGAGAGTCCCTTGGACTGCAAGGAGATCCAACCAGTCCATTCTGAAGGAGATCAGCCCTGGGATTTCTTTGGAAGGAATGATGCTAAAGCTGAAACTCCAGTACTTTGGCTACCTCATGCGAAGAGTTGACTCACTGTAAAAGACTCTGATGCTGGGAGGGATTGGGGGCAGGAGAAGAAGGGGACAACAGAGGATGAGATGGCTGGATGGCATCACTGACTCGATGGACGTGAGTCTTGAGTGAACACCAGGAGTTGGTGACGGACAGGGAGGCCTGGTGTTCTGTAGTCCATGGGGTTGCAAAGTATTGGACACAACTGAGTGACTGAAGTAAATTGATAACTCAGTAGAACACATAGAGATGACTGAATACTGAACTACTAAACACCCAGCCAATAATTCAAGTTTTAGTTATCAAGGCAGGAGTTACATAGGTGCTGTATAGTGCAGGATCTGAAAGGAACCATAGAAGTATTAAATAATCTTTTTTCCAATTTTGTCATTTCAATCTTCACTTGATTACTGAACCCTATCTGTTCTTTTTTTTTGTTGGGTTTCCAAATGTCTACTTAGTGTCAGCACTTGGATGTCCTATAGGTACTTCACAGGTAAAAAGGAGTTAATTCTCTTCTTGGGAAACTACAAAGGATAAACATACGTTAAACAAGTATTTTTGAGCATATACAAAGTGTCAGATCTTGTGATACATGCTGGTTGATACAGAAACTAAAAATAGCCCCTTCCTTACAAGAATACATAGTCAGATGAGAAAGGAACCATGAAGAGGTAATTCCAATAAAATTTAGCAAAATCACTAATATTGCTATGCACAGAGAAATGTAGAGTTAAAGAAGGGTCCCTTACTCCATTTTAGATGCTCCTTTATTTTCAGGGATAAGTTATACTGAGCCTCTGCTTTGGTGATACATTGTTACTAATTTACAAACATTTATTATGTGTTACTGAAAGGTTGTTGCTGAACGAAAAGACACTGGGATTCTTGGCCTCCGGAGAAGGATTCAATCTGGGGCCAGAGACGAGCTTGATCGCTCAGAGCTTTTGTGTAATAAAGTTTTATTAAAGTATAAAAGAGATAGAGAAAGCTTCTGACATAGGCATCAGAAGGGGGCAGAAAGAGTACCCCCTGCTAGTCTTCAGCTGGATGTTATGTAGTCACTAGCAGTCTATTAATGAAAGAAAGGAATGTCTTAAAGCTCAGAATAGCACCAGGCCCCTCATCCATAAGATGCATTTTGGGATAATCTTGGCACCAGACGATTCATCCCGGGCCATAAAACAATTGATTTGAATCTTGTAGAAGGGCAGATTACCATACAAATAGTTTCGTTTACATAGATTAGGGGAACAATATCTGAGTATAACATACTGGTTTGTCAAGTAGGTTCTGAGACATTAGGTGGAACCGACTTGAAGACAGAGTCTGGGGTAAATGCATAGTACATTAACATAGCTTAAGACAGACATTTCCATAAGAAAAATGCATTGGTTAACTCAAGGTTTGGGAATAGTTAACTTCAGGTGAAACCAGGTATCATTATGGTAATACAGTATTTTAAGAGAAACCTCCTTTTAACTTTGTATAGAGAAGGAAAAAAAATATCGCTAGTTTGTTTCCTCCTGTGCTTAAGAGAGATTAAAAATGTCTGGCACTTGCAGCCTGTTTCCTCCGTTTGGAGACCCCGGGCCTTCCTGCCTGTTACCCTCTCATTTGTTAACTTACTTGTTGGGAGGTAAATATCAATTTTGTTCACTACTCCATCTCCAGGCAAAGCACCAGGCCTACATTCCTGTATAAGGGAAAGTGATAAAATAAACATGATTCTTGTCCTCAAGGAACTCAAAGTCTGTGGGAAGTAGAGATATATAAGAAAAGGTGTGAAAAAGTGTTCAAATAAATTGAAATTCAGAGAGTATTTCTTTTCTGTTGCTACAAATATTTATCAGGACTAAGATACAGTTCTTCTGGCTCCCAGCTGAGGACTGCTATTTTATGTTCCATGTGGTACAACCTGGTTTCTGGGCTTCCCTGATCAACACAGACCCTTTGTATTCGGGTGTATCTTGAGCTTGTAGGAGCTTCAATATCTGGGGTCAGGAGTCAGGCCCTGGAGGGCAGATGACTTAAGAAGCATGGGAGAAGTCAACTTGGTACTATACTGATTAATTCCTTTACAACACGTGTGACTTAAACACATGGGACAAAACCAACCCCCCAAATTATTATAAACCCATCAACTTCCTTCTAGCCCTATTTCTTATATACTGAGGACAAGAATTGAAGCTTTTCGGTTTGGAATGCTTTTGTCACGCGAGTGTATGCTCCTTGGTTCTTTATCTCGTCACAACAAAGATTTGGAGTGATGGACATTAACGCCCACTTGGCATGTCACAGCTCTTGGGTCTTGGACAGACCGTGTTACAGCTCTCAGGTCTCGAACAGACGTGTTATAGTTCTTAGACAAATCAGTGTTATAGCTCTATTTTATTTAGAAGATAGCAGGAAAATCCATCTTCAAGGCGTGAGGGCACGTCAATCCAAAGACGCAAAGAGAAGAGCGCCCCAGTGTGTGGGAGAGAGAGAGAGAGAGAGCTAGCTTTGGCTCCTCTTTTTATATGCCGCCCCCCCCCCCCCACCCCCCGGGGCCTGTCCTATGGAAATTGGGCCAGCCAGGAGTATTGTTTGTTTTACCTGAGGTCTTCCCTCTGGTCCTTAGACCTTCCTTTGTTCCATTTTCATGGGCTTTTCCCTTCCTTGTCTTTTAGCCACTGCCATTTTGGACTCCTTTTTCCTATTTTACCTACCTAACATTCCCCCCTCAAGAGATGGGAGGCCCAATTCTTTGTGAATAGGGGCGTCAAGGTCTTTCTGGCTACTTCCTGCTGAACTGGGATGGCGAGGGGTATTGGGCTTCCCCCTCTTGCTAGTCTCAGGCCTCAGAGTCCTTATAGCAATATCCATCTAAGGGTGTGTGATATTTTCCATGGTCAGCTGTAGTTTTATATCTTTGTTGAACTGGCACTATATGTTGTAGTTTGTTGACCTAAGCAGAGGCAAAACAGATTAGACAATTGATAGTATATGGAATAATCATAAGCATCATCAGTATAGCATAATAAGGACTAGTAGGGGCATTGCTATTGCTATTGCTAAGTCACTTCAGTTGTGTCCGACTCTGTGTGACCCCACAGACGGCAGCCCACCAGGCTTCCTCGTCCCTGGGATTCTCCAGGCAAGAACACTGGAGTGGGTTGCCATTTCCTTCTCCAAGGCATGAAAGTGAAAAGTGAAAGTGAAGCCGCTCAGTCGTGTCCGACCCTCAGCGACCCCATGGACTGCAGCCTTCCAGGCTCTTCCATCCATGGGATTTTCCAGGCAAGAGTACTGGAGTTGTGTGCCATTGCCTTCTCCAAGTAGGGGCATTAGCCAATTTTAAATTCACATTGCCAGGATGGCTCAAGTCCGTCCTTGTTCAGGGATCAGAAGATCTATCTCCTGTCTGTTTTGGAGTACAGTCCCTACCAAGCTGTGTTGGCTCTTTAGAGCTATCCTGAGAAATCTTGTCCCCAGAAACCAGATTTTGGGGATGTTCATTAGAATGGCACTCATTTGTAGTCCTGAATAGGAATCTGAGATCTCCCAGGGGCTCACAGGTGTATCAATTGTCCTTTTCTGTTTTCTTGCACAGCTTGACTCGTGAGTAGTGAATCCAGGAGTCATGTCCTGGTATCTTGACTGCTGTGGGGGTAGAAACTATTACAGGGTAGGGGCCCTTCCATGTGGGCTGGAGTTGAGCCCTTAGGGACCCATCTTTCCAGACTGTAATTAGGACTTGAGTCCCTGGAGCATATAGTGGTGACTCCTTAGACTCTTCTGGGTCCTGGTTTATACCTTACAAACGTATATCCTGTTGGAATTGTCCAATGGCCATGGTATAAGACTGGAGGGCCTGAACCTCTGGATCTAGGAAGAGGTCATTGACATAAACAAAAGGTCTCCCATATAGCATCTCATATGAACTAAGACCAACCTGTTCCTTAGGGGCAATACGGGTGTGGAGGAGAGCTATTGGTAAAGCCTCCTTCCAACCCAGGGAGGTCTCTTGGGTTATCTTTTTTATTGCTGATTTTAAGAATGAAGTATTACTCAGCCATTAAAAAGAATGCATTTGAATCAGTTCTAATGAGGTGGATGAAACTGGAGCCTATTATACAGAGTGAAGTAAGCCAGAAAGAAAAACACCAATACAGTATACTAACGCATATATATGGAATTTAGAAAGATGGTAACAATAACCCTGTGTACAAGACAGCAAAAGAGAGACTGATGTATAGAACAGTCTCATGGACTCTGTGGGAGAGGGAGAAGGTGGGAAGATTTGGGAGAATGGCATTGAAACATGTAAAATATCATGTATGAAACGAGTTGCCAGTCCAGGTTCGATGCACGATACTGGATGCTTGGGGCTAGTGCACTGGGACGACCCAGAGGGATGGTATGGGGAGGGAGGAGGGAGGAGGGTTCAGGATGGGGAACACATGTATACCTGTGGCGGACTCATTTTGATATTTGGCAAAACTAATACAATTTTGTAAAGTTTAAAAATAAAATTAAATTAAAATAAAATAAAAAAAAAAAGAAAAAAAGAATTGATTGGCTCTTTCTACTTTTCCTGAAGACTGAGGCCTCCAGGCACAATGGAGATAATAAGTAATGCCCAATGCTTTCGAGACTCCTTGGGTGACCTTAGAAGTGAATGATGTCCCATTGTCACTTTGTAATGACCTGGGCAGACCAAATCTTGGAATGATTTCATGGAATAGTTTTTTTTACCACCTCCTCAGCCTTCTCAGTCTGGGTGGGAAAGCCTTCAATCCATACTGTGAATGTATCTATCATGACTAATAGGTATTTATACCCTTGAGAAACTGGCATCTGGGTGAAGTCCATCTGCCAGTCCTCTCCTGGATAGGTCCCACGTCGTTGGACTGGCTGGGCCAGCTGGGGTCTTCAAGCTCCTTGGGGGTTGTTTAATCGGCAAGTGGGACAAGAGGAGACCACTTGTCTTATAGTTGTTTGGAAGCCTGTTCTTCTGAAGGACCTTTCTAGTAATCTTTGGAGGGTCTTTTCCCTTAAATGAGTGGTGGCATGTAAGGAGTTAACCAACTTCTATTGGAGGTTCTCAGGCAGAAAAAGGAGTCCTTCCTTTTGGAACCACCCCATATGATCTTGAAAGCCCTCACTCTTAGCTTTAAGAGTCTCACCTTTAGTATATGAAGGAGATTCTGGCAAATTAGTCTGTGGAACCAAGTTGGCAATCTCTATTAGGTCATGGTTCTGTAATGCTGCTCTCTTAGCTGTCTGATCAGCTGCTTGGTTCCCTTGTGCAACTTCTGTGCTCCCTTTTGGGTGTCCTTTACAGTGGGGGACTGAAACCTCAGTGGGCAGATGCACTGCCTCCAAGAGTCTAAGAATTTGATCACCATATTTGATTGGGGACCCTCAGGTGGTCAAGTGGCCCCTTTCTTTCCAAATAGCCACATGTGCATGTAGCACCAGAAAGGCATACTTGGAGTCAGTGTAAATGGCTGTTCTTTTTCCTTTTCCCAACTCTAAAGCTCGAGTCAGGGCTATGAGCTCAGCTAATTGGGCTGAAGTACCTAGTGGCAGAGGCTTAGCCTCTATGGTCTCAAAATTGGAGACTACTGCATACCCGGCTCTTCTTTTTCCATCCAAGACAAAGCTGCTTCCGTAAGTGTACCAGATTTCCCCAGGATTGGTCAGAGGATCTTCCAACAATTCCTCTCAGGGTTTTGTCCAGTGGTCCGAGGTTTCTAGACAAGAGTGAAAGGGGAGAGAGCCCTCGGGGGTAGGCAGGAGGGTGGCTGGGTTAAGAACCTCACAAGGGGATATAGTGAAGCCTGGATTTTCCATCAGCATTACTTGATATCTGAGGGTTCTTTGATCAGACATCCATAAATGGCCTCTCCCATTTAGGAGTTGTTTTACTTGGTGGCTGGTAAAATAGTTTGCCTCCAAAGGAGAGTTTTAAAGCATCTTCTATCATGATTGCAATAGCTGCAAGATTTCGAAGGCAGGAGGGCCAGCTTCAGGCGGTTGGATGGAGCCTCTTGGATAAGCAAGCTACAGGCTGGGGCTCAGATCCCAACCTTTGAGTTAACACTCCCAAGGCTGTTACCTCTCTTTCATGGACATAAAGTTGGAATGTTTTTTCTGGGTCTGGCAACCTCAAGGCAGGTGCCTGAGTTAAGGCCTGTTTTAGTGTAGCCTCTGCCTTCTTTTGAGGAGTTCCCCACATCAGTGGGATGGAATCATCTTGTCCCTTTAAACTTTCATATAAGGGCTGGGCAATTAGTCCATAGTTGGGTATCCAGATTCTACAATACCCAGTTAGCCCCAGGAAAGCTTGCAATTGTATTTGAGTCGGGGGGAGTGGGGGAGGGCAACTGGAGGATTCCTTGTACCTGATCAGAGGACAGCCTCCTAGACCCATGTGTAATCTGAACTCCCAGGTAAGTGACCTTTGTCTCCACCATCTCTACCTTAGCACGGGAGACTTTATATCCCCTTTCTACCAAAAAGTTTAGAACCTGAATTCTATATTGTTGGGCACTTTTCTCATTAGGAGAGCAGATTAGTAGGTCATTCATCTACATATTGTAATATTTTCCCATTAGGTCCCAGGTCCAGATCTCGGAGATCCCGGTTAAGGGCCTGTCCAAACAGGTGGGGGCTATCTCTGAACCCCTGAGGTAATACTGTCCAAGTCATCTGTTGGTGTTTTTCTCCTGGGGCTTCCCACTCAAAGGCAAAAAGATATTGGGATTCTTTAGCTGGTGGTATGCAAAAAAATGCATCTTTGAGATCCAAGACTGTAAACCACTTGGCACTGGGTGGGATTTCTCCCAAGATTATATAGGGGTTGGGTACTATGGGATGGAGAGGGACTACAGCTTCATTTATGATCCGGAGATCTTGAACCATTTGCCAGATTCTGTCCTATTTCTTTACTGAGAGGATTGGGGTGTTACATGGCGAACTGGTGGGGACCAGTAGCCCACAAGCAAGGAATTTATTTATTAAAGGCTGTAGTCCCTCCTAAGCCTCTCTTTTGATGGGATATTGTTTCTGGTTAGGAAATCGAGTGGGATCTTGGAGGACAATGATGACCAGTTCAGCTTGGTGGGCTCGTCCAGGAATTCCCTGGTCCCACATCTGGGGGTTAATTTTGTCTTCCCATAGTTTTTGGTCCCTTCCTATTGGAGAAGGTGTAATGGGTTCTTCAGTAGTAACCAGGAGCTGTAGGGCTCTAGGGGCTGAAAAGCTTCCCATCACAAGGGTGATCCCCAGTTTAGTGAGTATGTCTCTTCCCATTAAGGGAGTAGGGCACTCAGGGACCGCCAGAAACTGGTGGGAAAATATTTGCCCATCCCAGCAACAAAGAAGTGCTCGGGTGAATCTTTTAGTAGTTGTTTTTCCTGTAGCACCCCAAATGGTACAGATTTGGGAGGAGAAGTCTCCGAAGTAGGAGATCAAGACAGAGTAGGTAGCCCCCATGTCAACCAAGAAATTCTTGGACCTACCTGCCACATCCAGTTGTACCCTTGGCTCCAGCCCTGTGATGGTTATCTGTGACAGGTGGGTTGGCTGGAGCGGGCTGCTTCAGTCCTCTTGAACCATCGTGAGGGAAGGCTTGGTGCTTGACCTTGAGGCTCTTGGGTCCTGAGGGCATACTGCCGCCTAATGTCCCAGTTGATGGCATTTGTGGCAAGCCATTTTAGAAGACTTTTCACGGTTTTGACACTCTTTGACCCAATGCCCTGCCTGTCTACAGATTAGGTATTTGTATCGTGCCTTGTCCTTCAAGGACTCAGGGTTTGTCATAGGGCTTCTCTGGAGGGCAGCCAGCATCTGGGCATGCCTTGTCTCTTTCCTTCTCTCCCTCTCCTGTTCTCTGTTATAAAAGGTATTGGTGGTAAAGAGGCAGCAGGGTCCTGCTGCTGTAGCTGTTGTAACTTAATTCTGATATCTGATACACATTAGAACAGGAATTTGTCCTTTAAAATCACCTGTCCCTGGTAAGAGTCTAAGTCTGGACTGGTAAACTTTTGGAGGGCCCTTTTTAGCCTTTCCAGAAAGGCAATGGGGTTCTCATTGGGCTCTTGAGTTATTGCTGAGGCCCAGACATAGCTAATTACTTTTTGTTGGGCTGCTTTCAGTCCTGCCTTCACACAAATTAGAAAATGATCCCTTTCCCAGATGTGCTCAGGGTCATTATAATTCCAATTAGGATCAGAGGAGGGGACTGCAGTTTCCCCTGCTGGGTATCTAACACTGGACCTGTGAAGCCCTGTTGCATACCTCTGGGCTTCCTTTAAGACTCTAGTATGTTCAGGGTCAGATAAAGTTTGACTAAATATGACAATGATGTCTTTTCACATCAAGTCAAAGGCCAAGATAATATGTTGGAATGTATCTATATATTTGCCTGGGTCATCTATATAGCTTCCCAGGTCTTGTTTGATCTGTCTTAGTTCTAAGAGGGAGAAGGGCTTATGGACCCGGGTTGGTCCGAATTCTCCTCTAGTTTCAACTAAGAGACATATTGAGCTGGCTTTTGTGGAGGGGGTGCTCCCAGATATGGGGGCACGTTTGGATACAAGGAAGGAGCACTAGGCAACTCGGGAGCTGTGGGAGGTGAGCCTTTACGGGGGGTTCCTTTTCTTAGTTGCCTGTGCCTAACACCATTTGCCTAGTGGGCTCACTTTTAGGGCATACGACAATCCCATACTTAAGACAGAGTTCCTCCATATCTCTTAGTTGGAAGAAAATTTGGACATAGGGATCTCTGTCCATTTCCCTTGTCTTTTGCAGAATAATTCTAATTGCAGGATGGTATTGTAATTTAAAGTTCCATCCTCAGGCCAGTGTTCCTCATCCCCCAGTGGATACTGTGGCCACGCAGTGGCACAAAAGAATTTTAAGCGACTTCTCCTTAGAGCTAGAGGGTCGAACAGCTTCCAGTTATCAAGGATGCATCTCAAAGGCGTCTGCTGGGAAGTGGATTGGTTATTTCCCATCTGAAAGACAGTCAGGACAGGGAGAAAAGAAAAAGAAAAAAACTAACAGGCCTCTTTCAATTTCCATTTTTAGGGGTGAGTCTTTCTGAAGCTTATCCTATCCAGTACTGTTGCAACCTGAGAGCCAGGCGTCCCGGGTCAGGGTGCAGATCCCCAGGCAGGCTGAGGCGTGACAGCCTCCTAGAGATCAAATTCCCAGGCAGGCCGACGCATGATGGCCTCCTGAGAATTGGGTCCCTGGGCAGGTCGAGGCGTAATGACCTCCTGGGACCCCTGGGACTGGCGGATCCCCAAGCAGGTAGAGGCGTGACAACCTTTTGAGGACCAGATTCCTAGGCAGGTCAAGGTGTGATGACCTCCTGGGACCCCCGGGCTGGAGTTTAGGCGTCCCCAAGGTCTCCAGTGTGACCAGTGCTGGGTAGGATTAAGGGGTTGTAATCTTAACTCATTGCTGGTTTGTCCACCGTGGATGGGAATAGATATCATGATGTAAAGCAATCCAAGCCTGTGCCTTGAGACTGGGAAACAGTGTAACAGTCATAAACCTTATCCTCTTACTGCTCTCAGTTCACTTCAGTTGCTCAGTCATGTTCGACTCTTTGAGACCCCATGAATCACAGCACACCAGGCCTCCCTGTCCATCACCAACTCCCGGAGTTCACTCAGACTCACGTCCATCGAGTCAGTGATGCCATCCAGCCATCTCATCCTCTGTCGTCCCTTTTCCTCCTGCCCCCAATCCCTCCCGCATCAGAGTCTTTTCCAATGAGTCAACTCTTCGCATGAGGTGGCCAAAGTACTGCAGTTTCAGCTTTAGCATCATTCCTTCCAAAGAAATCCCAGGGCTGATCTCCTTCAGAATGGACTGGTTGGATCTCCTTTCAGTCCAAGGGACTCTCAAGAGTCTTCTCCAACACCACAGTTCAAAAGCATCAATTCTTCAGCGCTCAGCCTTCTTCACAGTCCAACTCTCACATCCATACATGACCACTGGAAAAACCATAGCCTTGACTAAACGGACCTTTTTTGGCAAAGTAATGTCTCTGCTTTTGAATATGCTATCTAGGTTGCTCATAACTTTCCTTCCAAGGAGTAAGCGTCTTTTAATTTAATGGCTGCAGTCAAAATCTGCAGTGATTTTGGAGCCCAGAAAAATAAAGTCTGACACTGTTTCCACTGTTTCCCCATCTATTTCCCATGAAGTGATGGGACCAGATGCCATGATCTTCGTTTTCTGAATGTTGAGATTTAAGCCAACTTTTTCACTCTCCACTTTCATTTTCATCAAGAGGCTTTTGAGTTCCTCTTCACTTTCTGCCATAAGGGTGGTGTCATCTGCATATCTGAGGTTATTGATATTTCTCCCAGCAATCTTGATTCCAGCTTATGCTTCTTCCAGCCCAGCATTTCTCATGAGGTTTCTGCATAGAGGTTAAATAAGCAGGGTGACAATGTACAGCCTTGACCTACTCCTTTTCCTATTTGGAACCAGTCTGTTCCATGTCCAGTTCTTCCTGTTGCTTCCTGACCTGCATACAAATTTCTCAAGAGGCAGGTCAGGTGATCTGGTATTCCCACCTCTTTCAGAATTTTCCACAGTTTATTGTGATCCACACAGTCAAAGGCTTTGGCATAGTCAATAAAGCAGAAATAGATGTTTTTCTGGAACTCTCTTGCTTTATCGATGATCCAGCAGATGTTGGCAATTTGGTCTCTGGTTCCTCTACCTTTTCTAAAACCAGCTTGAACATCTGGAAGTTCATGGTTCACGTATTGCTGAAGCCTGGCTTGGAGAATTTTGAGCATTACTTTACTAGCGTGAGAGATGAGTGCAATTGTGCGGTAATTTGAGCATTCTTTGGCATTGCCTTTCTTTGGGATTGGAATGAAAACTGACCTTTTCCAGTCCTGTGGCCACTGCTGAGTTTTCCAAATTTGCTGGCATATTGAGTGCAGCACTTTCACAGCGTCATCTTTTAGGATTTGAAATAGATTACTGGAATTCCATCACCTCCACTAGCTTTGTTCATAGTGATGCTTTCTAAGGCCCACTTGACTTCACATTCCAGGATGTCTGGCTCTAGATGAGTGATCACACCATCGTGATTATCTGGGTCATGAAGATCTTTTTTGTACAGTTCTTCTGTGTATTTTTGCCACATCTTCTTAATATCTTCTGCTTCTGTTAGGTCCATACCATTTCTGTCCTTTATCGAGCCCATCTTTGCATGAAATGTTCCATTGGTATCTCTAATTTTCTTGAAGAGATCTCTAGTCTTTCCCATTCTGTTGTTTTTCTCTATTTCTTTGCATTGATTGCTGAGGAAGGCATTCTTATCTCTTCTTGCTATTCTTTGGAACTCTGCGTTCAGATGCTTATCTCTTTCCTTTTCTCCTTTGCTTTTTGCTTCTTTTCTTTTTCACAGCTATTTGTAAGGCCTCCCCAGACAGCCATTTTGCTTTTTTGTATTTCTTTTCCATGGGGATGGTCTTGATCCCTGTCTCCTGTACAATGTCATGAACCTCAGTCCATAGTTCATCAGGCACTCTATCTATCAGATCTAGGCCTTAAATCTATTTCTCACTTCCACTGTATAATCATAAGGGATTTGATTTAGGTCATTCCTGAATGGTCTAGTGGTTTTCCCTACTTTCTTCAATTTAAGTCTGAATTTGGCAATAAGGAGTTCATGATCTGAGCCACAGTCCACTCCTGGTCTTGTTTTTGTTGACTGTATAGAGCTTCTCCATCTTTGGCTGCAAAGAATATAACCAATCTGATTTCGGTGTTGACCATCTGGTGATGTCCATGTGTAGAGTCTTCTCGTGTTGTTGGAAGAGGGTGTTTGCTATGACCAGTGCATTTTCTTGGCAAAACTCTATTATTCTTTGCCCTGCTTCATTCCGTATTCCAAGGCCAAATTTGCCTGTTACTCCAGGTGTTCCTTGACTTCCCACTTTTGCATTCCAGTCCCCTATAATGAAAAGGACATCTTTTTTGGGTGTTAGTCCTAAAAGGTCTTGTAAGTCTTCATAGAACCATTCAACTTCAGCTTCTTCAGCGTTACTGGTTGGGGCATAGACTTGGATTACTGTGATATTGAATGGTTTGCCTTGGAAACAAACAGAGATCATTCTGTCGTTTTTGAGATTGCCTCCAAGTACTGCATTTTGGACTCTTTTGTTGACCATGATGGCTACTCCATTTCTTCTGAGGGATTCCTGCCTGCAGTAGTAGATATAATGGTCATCTGAGTTAAATTCACCCATTCCAGTCCATTTGAGTTCGCTGATTCCTAGAATGTCGACGTTCACTCTTGCCATCTCTTGTTTGACCACTTCCAATTGCCTTGATTCATGGACCTGACATTCCAGCTTCCTATGCAGTATTGCTCTTTACAGCATCGAACCTTCCTTCTATCACCAGTCACATCCACAGCTGGGTATTGTTTTTGCTTTGGCTCCATCCCTTCATTCTTTCTGGAGTTATTTCTCCACTGATCTCCAGTAGCATATTGGGCACCTACTGACCTGGGGAGTTCCTCTTTCAGTATCCTATCATTTTGCCTTTTCACACTGTTCCTGGGGTTCTCAAGGCAAGAATACTGAAGTGGTTTGCCATTCCCTTCTCCAGTGGACCACATTCTGTCAGGGATTGTATTACTGCTCTAAGGGATTGTAAATCACTGATTTCTTTCCCTAGTCCTCCATAAGAGCAGGTTAGGGTGTCTCCAATGGTAAACATTTCGTTATCGTAGATCCACTTTAGGTAATAACAGAAGTAGTGACAAAGAAGTGATTTATCTGGCCCTGTTAGGGACATTAAGGTATTTTAATAGTAGGCTGGGTGGAGCAATGTTGCCTACAAGGGGGCAGGGTCCTGATTATAGGAGTTAGTAATTGGCTTAAGAACAAATTTGTTAAGAGACAACAGACGAAATGTTCCACAAAAGTGGAGTGGAGATTTGATCCAGGGGTATGTTTGTAACTTTAGGAGAAGGGTGGTAGGGGTTTGTGCCCAAACGGCATGCAGGGCTAACTCCCAAAGTGGCAAACATTATCCCTGGAAGCCCAATTGCCTTTGAAGGGATGCCAACTGATGGACTTCTAGCAGGCACTGTGTGCCTGTCGCCCACCCTAGTGGGTTCACTGGGAGATGTTGATGTTTCACGTGTTGTAGGAAACATGGAAGGTGAAGGGCTGAATATCTAGAGGGATTAGATATTATACAGTATTTCCCTCCCAAGGGCCAGCTATTTTCTAGTCACTGTGGGCCCAGTTGGGGCTGAGGAAAAGAGCATGAAACAGTAGGGAAGGGGGCAGAGCACAACCTTTGAAAGAATGACATAGCACAAGGGCATAACGTAAACCAATTAAAATCAATTGGGTCCAAGATGACAAGTCAAATTTAAGTAAACCTTAATCCCCAATCTATAAGTCAAAAGACACACCCAGAGGTGGTAGGACAGCTCTAAAAGTGAAGTGAAGTCGCTCAGTCGTGTCCGACTCTTTGCCACCCCATGGACTGCAGCCTAACAGGCTCCTCCATCCATGGGATTTTCCAGGCAGGAGTACTGGAGTGGGGTGCCATTGCTTTCTCCGAAATCAGTGTTACAGCTCTATTTTATTTAGAAGATAGCAGGAGAGAGAGAGAGTCAGTGAGAGATAGAGAGAGAGCGCGCATGCACGTGGGAGAGAGAGAGTCTGAGGCACTGTCAAAAGACAGAGGAGTGGGTGGTTCCCCAATGGCTGGGATGATCTTTCCACTTATTAGCATATGAATTCACCCGGCTCGCAAAACCTAGCCAGGCCGCCTTCCTTGGCCTGTACCCTGTAGGGTGCGGTGCTTTTTCTCTGAATCCTAACAAATCCACTTCTCACTTATCGGTTTGTCTCTCACTGAATTTTTGCAACGAGACATCAGAGCCTGAACTTCATTAGGTCCTGAAGTCGGGCATCCTGGGTTTTGGTCGGGCTCAAGTCCCAGGAAAGAGAGCTGAAGGACAAGAGGAAAAAGCAGTGCCAAGGAATCCCCTTCATAGCCTGTCGGAAAATCTGCTAGATATCTGACCGGTGCTCACAATTTTCATTGGTCTGATTCTTGGCACAGAGAAGAGTAAGGACAGACGAACCCCTACCGGCTTGTGTGACAGCTTCTGGGGCTCAGCAGATAGCACCTTTGGGACATGCTGAAGAGTAGCCTCTCCAGAGTCCCTCAATTGTGCCCACTGTTGCCCGCCTGTTGTTCGCGGGAGGTTCGAGGAGACAAGAAACGAGAGATTGTAAAGGAATTAAGATTTCCTTAGGGATATGTCCCTCCAGCCATAGGAGCGAGGACCTCCTACCTTAACCGGAGGTCTTTTGGATTCTGAGACTGGTCCGCGTGAGCTTTCTGCTGAGTTCATTTTTCGCTGTCCGGTTTCCAGGACGATGGGCCTTCCCTTGCGCTGGATTTTCTTTGTGTTCTGATTCTACCATGGGAGCTTTCACTGAGGTGGGATCCTGCTGTGCTTGGCCTCTTCCGTGCAGAGGTTGTTTCAGCCAGGTTAAACCTGAGTCACAGCACCATAGATGTCACACGAGTGCAGGCTCCTCGGTTCTTTGTCTTGTCACAACAAAGATTTGGAGTGATGGACGTTAAAGCCCCCTCGGCGTGTCACAGCTCTCGGGTCTTGGACAGACCGTGTTATAGCTCTCAGGTCTCGAACAGACCATGTTATAACTCTTAGACAAATCAGTGTTACAGCTCTATTTTATTTAGAAGATAGCAGGAAAATCCATCTTTGAGGCATGAGGGCATGTTGATCCAAAGATGAGAAGAGAAGAGTGCCCCAGCACGCAGGAGAGAGAGAGAGAGCGCGAGCTAGCTTTGGCTCCTCTTTTTATATGTTTTTTTTTTCCCCCCTGGGCCTGTCCTATGTAAACTGGGCCAGCCAGGAGTGTTGTTTGTTTTACCTGAGGTCTTCACTCCGGTCCTCGGACCTTCCTTTGTTCTATTTTTGTGGGCTTTTCCCTTCTTTGTCTTTTAGCCACCGCCATTTTGGACTCCTTTCCCCTATTCTACCTACCTAGCACTTTGAAGACTATTCTAAAGGGCACAATACTTAATGGATGGTTTCCTTACTGCTTAATGAAATTTTGCAGGAACCGATACACCATCTTTCTAAAAAAAAAAAAAAAAAAAATTACTAGGTCTGTGTGAATAATGATTCCAGGGAGAAATAATCTTAGAACTACAGAGCTATAAACATTCAAAGATGGAGGTATTTAAAGGTCACTCAGTTTAACCTTTCACTTGATGCTTTTAGGTCAAATTTCTGTGATAACATTTCAGGTCTTCCACAGACTAGCCTCAACCAGCTCACCGTCCTGGTCTCATATTGTTCATACTTGCTAATAGGAAGGTCGGAGAGCTAAAGTCCATTTCAAAGACATATCTGGCCTGTTTACGTGCTCGTGCAAGCTACCATCTTATCAGCATACTCATATAGGTAAGGAAACAAAAACTTTCATTTGAATTGCTATTATCTGAAAATTTCACTTTCACATTTAAGTTAGCATATATCTATAATGCAAAATCTCACTTATGCTTTATATCTTGAAATTTCTGTGAGTTACTTGGGAGCATTAGGATAAATTTATTACTACAACAAGGGAATGTTGTAAAAATTATTGATTGTGAAAGCTGCTAATATTTTGTGCAAATATTGACTATTAGGTATATTAAAACAATATGATATAAATGGGTTGATTATTATGGAAACTCTAAAAGAGTAGATTAGGTAATTTTAAGAAGAACATTATACCTTTTTGGTTCCCCAAAAGTGTATTGAAACAAAGTTGCAAGGCAGAAGAATGGAAAATAGATTGTAATGCAATTTCTACTCTTAATTGAAACATTTTATATTAAGCAAAATAACTTTTAAAAATTGTACTAAATTTTAGGTTACTTAATATTGTTTAGGTTTTAATGACCTACCTAATTCCAGTGGTCATTTCAGTTCTCATATTACTTAGAACATTATAAATTGATACAATTGATTACCACTTCTTGAAATATTTTCTTCACTTGGATTTCAAGACACCACACAGTCTCCTGTTTCTGGATACTACACTCTTTATTGTTAAGTAAATAAAGCAGTAATAGACATGCTTATGGACAAGTTTTAAATTTTTTGGTAATAAACAAGAGTGGAATTGTTAGGTCATAAATGTATTAAAAAATCTGCTATTGTTTTTCAAACTGATTGTACCATAGATCCATTATCTAAGTGCTTCATATTCTTTTGTTATAGTCAACCATTTTAATGGTTACCATTCTCTTGCATGTGTAGTGGTATCTCATGGTTTCAATTTATATTTCACTCATGACATATAATATGAAACTTTTATTTGAATACTATCTTTTATTTGTATGGTGACTTCCCTGGTGGCTCAGATGGTAAAAGTGTCTGCCTACAATGTGGGAGAACCGGGTTTGATCCCTGGGTTGGGAAGATCCCCTGGAGAAGAAAATGGCAACCCACTCCTGTACTCTTGCCTGGAAAATCCCATGGATGGATGGAGGAGCCTGGTAGGCTACAGTCCATGGGGTTGCAAAGAGTTGGACGCGACTGAGTGACTTCACTTTCACTTTTTATTTGTATGTCTAGTTTTTTAAAGAACTTCTTAGAATTCTTTTGTGCATTTCTAATTGGCTTTTCAGTCATTTTTGTTATTGATTTGTAAAAGATACATTATTGAATGTGTATATATATATATATATATATATATATATATATATAGCCAATAGAAGAGGAAAAAGTGAAACAGTGATGGGTTTTATTTTCTTGGGCTCCAAAATCACTGCTGATGGTGACTGCAGCCATGAAATTTAAAAACTCTTGTTCCTTGGAAGAAAAGCTAGGACAACCCTAGACAGCATATTAAAAAGCAGAGACATCACTTTTTTCTGACAAAGATCTGTCTAGTCAAAGTTATGATTTTTCCAGTAGTCATGTACAGATGTGAGAGTTGGACCATAAAGAAGGCTGAGTGCTAAAGAACTGTTGCTTTTGAATTGTGGTGCTCGAGAAGACTCTTGGGAGTCCCTTGGACAAGACAGTGAGGAGAGCAAATCAGTTAATCCTAAAAAAAAATCAGTCCTGAATATTCATTGGAAGGACTGATGCTGAAGGTCCAATACTTTGGGCACCTGATGCAAAGAACTTACTCATTGGAAAAGACTGTGATGCTGGGAAGATTTGAAGGCAAAAGGAGAAAGGAGCAACAGAGGATGTGATGGTTAGATAGCATCACTGACTGAATGGACATGGTGGACAGAGGAGCCTGGTGTGCTGCAGTCCATGGGGTCCCAAAGAGTTGGACACGACTTAGTGACTGAACAACAACCACAATTGTGGATATTTTCTCCCAATCTGGTTTTCCTTTTCTTTTTTTCTTAACAATGTCTGTTGTTTTTACTGTTTACAATTTTTTTTATGATTTATGATTTTTCTCTTATGTTTAGTGGTCTTTAGGTTTGCAACAATTTTCTTGCCTACCTCTCTCACATACTTCTGGATTCTATTCTGTTCCATTCTATTTTTTCTGTCTTTATGTCTGTATGATACCATCTTAACTACTGCAGTTTTATAGTAACTATTAGAACCAAGCAGTGCATTTTCTTCAACTTTGTCCTTCTTTCTGAAGTTTGCTTTGCCTACCCTAGGTCCTTTGTATATCTATATAAATTTTAGTATTGGCTTGCCAATTTCTCCATAAAATGTGTTGGGATTTTGACTGGAATTGTATTGAATTAGTAAATCAATATTAGGACAAAAAGAATCTTTATAATAGTGAGTCTTCTAACCTATTGATATGGTGTGTGTGTGTGTGTGTGTGTGTGTGTGCATGCACACATGCACTCAGTCACTCAGTTATGTCCAACTCATTGTGATCCCAAGGACTGTAGCCCACCAGACTCCTATGTCTATGGAATTTTCCAGGCAAGAATACTGGAATGGATTTGCCATTTCCTACTACTGGGGATCTTCCTGACCCAGGTATGAACTCACATCTCTGAGTCTCCTGCATTGGTGAGTAGATTCTTTACCATTATGCTACCTGATACACCTCCTTATTTATTTAGTAGGTATTATTTATACAATTTCTCTCAGAATATTCTATAATGTTCTATAGTTTTCTATATGGTGGTCTTAAATGTCTTTTGTTAAGTTTATTGCTGGTTATTTTAGATCTTTTTCTGCTACTAAAAAATATAGTAATTTAAAAATGTTTCAATACCCATTGTTTGTTGCTGACATGAACAAATATAATTCATATATTAACCTTGTATTTAAGACTTGGTGGGAGCTTCCCTAGTGGCTCAGACAGTAAAGAATCTGCCTGCAATATAGGAGACCCAGCTTCATTTCCTTGATCAGGAAGATTCCCCTGGAGAAGGGAATGTGAACCCACCCCAGTATTCTTACCTGGAAAATTCCATGGGCAGAGGAAACTGGAGGGCTACAGTCCATGGGATTGCAAAGAATAGGACACAACTGAGCTTGGTAGAATTTATTTATGAGATCTAGTGCTTTTTTTTTTCAGAATCCTTTGAATTTTTTAGGTGTACACTTGTTTAAGGGCTTCCCAGATGGCATTAGTTGTAAATAACCTGCCTGCCAATGCAAGAGATGTAGGAGACATGGGTTTGATACCTGGGTGGAGAAGGTGCCCTGGAGGAGGGCATAGCTACCCACTCCAATATTCTTGTTTGGAGAATCCCATGTACAGAGGAGCCTGGCGGGCTACAGTCCATAGGGTCACAGAGAGTTGGACATGACTGAAATGCCTTAGCACACATGCACCCACAGTTGTTCAATTTAGAAACAATCACGTTTCCCTTTTTCTTTTGCAATTTTTATAACTATTATTTAAAATTGTTCCCTTACTCTATCAGATAGAACCCCAGTACAATGGGAACAGAAGTGCTAAGAGCAGAAATGCTTCCTGGTGTTTTTTTGTGACTTGAGTAACAGTGTTTAATATTTTAATACTGTGAAGTTTGCTGTAGACTTTTTGTGGAAGTCGTCTATCAAATTGAGGATATTTCCTTTTATTTCTAGTTTTCTGCGAGTTTTTTTTTTTTTTTTTTTTTTTAAGCAGTGCTGGATTTTGACTAATCCTTTTATTACATTTATTGAGGTTATGTAGTTCTTCCCTTTGTATTATTGGAATTAATCCCCCCTTTCTTATTTTACTATCCTTTTAATATAATATTGGATTGATTTGCTATTATTTTATGTTTTACATTTATATTCATGAAAGATGTTATACCATCATGTCCTTTCCATGTAATATCATTATCAAGTTTTGATTTTTTTTAAAATAAATAATCGTTGAAAACTTCCTTAAAATGGGGAAGGAAATAATCAAGTTTTGATTTTATAGTACTATTGGTTTCAAAACAGGTTGGAAAGTGTTTCCTTTTGCTGTTTTATGAAAGTGTGTGGGTGGTATTTTTTTTTTTTTTTTTAACCTTTATGATGGATAGAATTCACCCCTGAAGCCATCCTGGAAGGAGCTTCCTTTTCAGAAAGTTTAAAAGTGATTGATTTAATTTCTTTATCAAAGAAAAGGCTATATATGTTACCTGTTTCTTCTTGCTTTAATTTTGCTAATTGGTGTATTTGAAGAAACTTGTTCGGAGAAGGCAATGGCACCCCACTCCAGTACTTTTGCCTGGAAAGTCCCATGGACCAAGGAGCCTGGTAGGCTGCAGTCCATGGGGTCGCTAGAGTCGGACACGGCTGAGCGACTTCACTTTCACTTTTCACTTTCATGCATTGGAGAAGGAAATGGCAACCCACTCCAGTGTTCTTGCCTGGAGAATCCCAGGGACGGGGAAGCCTGGTGGGCTGCCGTCTATGAGGTCCCACAGAGTCGGACACGACTGAAGCGACTTAGCAGCAGCAGCAGCAGTTCATTTAATGTACTTTATCAAATGTATTGGCCTTTTTGCTGTTCAGTCACTAAGTTGTGTCTGACTCTTTGTGACCCCATCGACTGAAGCATGTGTGCCTAAAGGTGTTAATTGTATTTCCTTTTTTTTTTTTTTTAATGTTTGTAAGATCTGTCTTGATGTACCAGTTTTCATTATTGATATTGGTACTTTGTGTTTCTTGCTCTCTGTTTTTTTTTTTTTTTTTTTGAACTTGATCAGAATTGCTAGGGATTCATCAATTTTATATCTTTCAAAAAGCCAAATTTCATTGTTAAGTTTTTTTTTTTTTAATTTTTGTTTTCTGGTTTTTGATCTTTATTAATTTAGAGAAATTATTTTTTCTATTTTATTCCTTGTATTTACTTGGGTGCATGTATGCTAAGTCACTTCAGTCATGTCTGACTTTTTGTGACCCAATGAACTGGCCCCTGCCAGACTCCTCTGTCTATGGGATTCTCCAGGCGAGAGTACTGAAGTGAGTTGCCATACCCTCCTCCAGGGGATCTGCCCGAACCAGGGATCAAACCCACATCTCGAGTCTCCTTCATTGGCAGGTGGGTTCTCTACCACTAGCACCACCTGGAAAGCCTTCTATTTACCTTAGGTCATTTTAATCTTTTTTTTCTATAACTTCTTAAGGTAATGCCATAAGTGGCATCTCACAAAATCTGACATATTGTTTTCTTATTATCATTAAGTTCAAATATTTTCTAACTTCACTTTTGATTTTTTGTTGACCTCTAGGATATTAAGAAGTGTATGCTTAATTTCCAAGTATTTGGAGAATTTCTAGATACATCATTGTTGTTGAGTTTTAGTTAAATTTCTTTGTGGTCAAAAATACTTTGTATAGTTTCAATATTTTGAGAAATTTGAGGTTTATTTTGAGGTCATCATATGGTCTGTCTTGGTGAATATTCTATGCACTTTTGAAAAGACTGTGTATGCTGTAGCTTCTGGGTGTGTTGCATTATCATTTGATTAGGACAAGTTGACAGTATTATTCAAAATTTTCTTTAAATTTGCATTGATTATATCATCTAGCTCTTCTATCAATGATAGAGGAGTACTGAAATCTCCAAACAGGATATTTTTTTCCCTTTTAGTTTTTTAAATTTTGTTTAATTTACTTTGATGCTCTGTTTTAGGTTCTTGATAAACCATCAACCATCTTATTATTATGAAGTGCCTTTCCTTGTCTTGGGAAGTATTTTTTTGTTTTAAAGTCGTCTTTGTCTGGTTTTAATTGGATCATACCAGCTTTCTTTTGATTAGAGTTTTAATAGTATGTGTATTTCCATCTCTTCTCTTTTAACCCATCTGTATCTTTATTTAAAACATGTTTCTTATTAAAAGCATGTAGTTGGGTTTTTAAAAAATCCATTCCTAAATCTCTATCTTCTAATTGGAGTGTTTATTATAAAAAAATTTAGCACACTTGTGGATCTGTCTGGGTTTAAGTCTATCATCTTGTTTTAGTCTCCTATTTGTTACCCTTCCCTGTCCCCATATTCAAGTTCTTATTTTCACCAGTTATCCTTCTGGTACCTCCAGTTTTAGAACTGTTTTATGTGTTCCAAGCCCCTGGCCCATGTTGGTATTATGCGTATCAGAGAACAGTCACGAAACCTCTGGGTAACTAAGCCCAGATACTGTAAGGAAGGCATTTTTGCTTCTCCTATTTCTATCAAAATGTAGCATTTATCTAAGATGTGTTCAATGACAATGGTCAGCCTTTTACAGTTCTCTTTTACCAATAGGGAAGCTTTATCCTATTTAAGCAATGAGTTTGGCTCTGGATCCTCACCTTGAGTGGGAGTAGTTTTAGTTCCAATCCCTTTCAGGAGTCAGATTCCATTGCCTACTTTCAGATGTGAAACCCTGGAAGCTGTTTTTTACCTCTGCTTTCTGCTTTTTATTTTTGTTGCTTTTCAGGTATATATAGTCATTAATATTATATTTGAAAATGGCTACATCTCTATAATGTTTCATTTTAAGTTTTATCAACTCTTTTTGGAATATCAGTGTCAGTTGGCTGAACATGTGTGTGTCTGGTGCATGAGTGTGTGCCTTTTTGTGTGGGTGGATGTGTGAGTGTATGTACCTTACAGAGACTTACCATGCTATCTTGACTGGAAGTCCTGTTTCTTTATTTATAAGATAGAGATAATAATATTTCATTATAAGTTCATTGCAAGTTTTGAGTGATATAAGGCATGTTGTGTGCTTGGCAAGATACCTGGCATATAAAAATACTCAGTAAATATTATGGAGCATTTTACTATGAAATAGAATCACTAAGTTCATTACAAAATGGTAGATAAGAGCATGAGGAGATAAAAATTGCATCAGATGCTGAAAATTGTATTTGAATAAATGTTTTTTATACAATTACTTTCTGAGGGTAGAATGTATGAGTAGGGGTGTGGTACTTCCTTTGGTCTATGAATATTTTTGGAAGAAATGTTAATCCCTTGGACAGCCATTAGTGAAAGGCAGTGTTGAGAGACAGTTCTCCATGGTATTTTGTTTTTCTACTCTTTTGCAAAATGAGTCACTGGGTGACCTTTATTCTGATCTTTTCAAGGATGTTTGTCTAGCATCCAGTGAACAGCTCTACAAACTGCTATCTAATATCAGCTCAATTGAGATAGAGAATTTCTGCATTCTCCTTGATTAATTTTTCATGTATCTCACACTCAAAAGGGAACTCTAATGTTCCAGGCTTTCACAGGTCCCACCAGATGGTAGAAATAAAACAATATCCTTGGGGACTACCAGTATGAACTTGAAGGTATATCCTACTGTCATCTGGTCTGGGCAGCAGAGTTCCTGCCAGTTTTAGCAACCTAAGCACTATGGTCTCTCCTGAGCATGCCTTGCAGTGGAAGTAAATCTTCAGAGGTCATCAAAATATATCATTTGCCCCAGGTGGGCATCCTCTTTCCTTAAGATTTCTCTTATAGTTCCCTTTACTCCCTCAAACTCCTGTACATCTGCAGATGGTCTTAAAATATAGGGTCATTTCTAGGATTCTTTAGGATTCTCTCACCAACATCCATCCCATGCTGCCTCAATTGTGAAATCTCCATGTAGTTTGGTTGGGATTAGACTCACCTGCTTCTCCTCCTGTATCCTTGCTCTTCTAAATACTCCATATGCATTTCTGAGTTAGAGAAGAGGTGTAGTGAATTTTCATAACATATATGTTAAAATTTTTTGTAAATCTTGGGTAATGTCAACTGCCTTCTGTTTTATTCACAGCTTATCAGATCTCTCTAATTTGATCCCTCTAGAAGCTCAGAATTGTAAGAAACATCGTCTTCTCCTTTACACATTTTATTGTGACAAAAGCTCTCAGAGCTGTCTATTGCATGTAGCTCTTTCCTATTTGAAACATTTGCTTGGTATCATTTTTCTGCCTCTGGTCCAGCAGTAATTTCACTGGAACATTAGCTGCCAGTTCACCATCCTCACTCTCTTTGACACCCCTCCCTCCAGCATTGACTCTTTGGTGGTGAGAGGTGTTATGAAAGAGCCACTGGCAGACAGATGATGGATTATTTCTTTTTTATTCTCACTTTCCAATGATCATTGGACTTGTTTTCCTAGATGAAAGTGGAGTTGCTTCTGCAAGCAATTAAGTTGTCTTAACCAAATGAATGCAGTGACTTGCATTTACACACGCCATAGTGTTTCACATTTACTGCATCTGGGGTTTGAGAAAAACCACACTTTAAATCAATATGAAATGTGTTTTGCAGAACTGGTAGGGATTTAGTATTGTGTAGAAGATCACATAGGGTAAACTACAGAGAAATCAAAAGTAAATAAGTGTAAGAAAATCTTATATGGTGGGATAGGGAGAAGACATGAAAATAAAAAGCACATATGGCCTTTTAGGAGTGATGAAAGAAGGAGAAAATATCAAGGTAATACCTGTGATTTCTAAACACAGATTCTACTTATGACATGAATTTAGACAGGACAGTCAGAATTCTGCATTCCAATTTTAAAGTGTTCTGTTTTAATTTATGTTACACTTTTTGTTCCTTTCCAAAAACATCTTAGAAACATATTCTTAGAAGGAATTTACTCTTGATTTTTACATATATGATGAGTGCCTTCAAAGATGTTAACACACTGTTGTTGAACCTGAGAGTGATCTCTCAAAGTTGATAGGTTACACTTAGGAAACAGATCGGAGAAGGCAATGGCACCCCACTCCAGTACTCTTGCCTGGAAAATCCCATGGATGGAGGAGCCTGGTAGGCTGCAGTCCATGGGGTGGCTGAGGGTCAGACATGACTGAGTGACTTCACTTTCACTTTTCACTTTCATGCATTGGAGAAGGAAATGGCAACCCACTCCAGTGTTCTTGCCTGGAGAATCCCTGCTGTCTATGGGGTCGCACAGAGTCGGACACGACTGAAGTGACTTAGCAGCAGCAGCAGCAGCAGCAGCAGGAAATAGATGATAAGAAGAAGTTGGCATACAACACGGAAGATAAATCAACCTAACCACTATACATTTTCTGACCTAGATACTAAATGATAACTGGTTTACTTAAGAGACAGGTCTCTAGCCATTTTTGTCAATTTTCTGAATGATGACACACATATAAATTGTCCCTGTTCTTATTTATTGATCCTGGCAGAAGAATAAATGTCACTTTGTACCAAAAAATGTCCAAACAAGTCCTCCTTTTGAAGACCTTACTATATAATGATTACAAATATATATTTCAAGTTTGATGACCTTGAAGAAATTCTTGGTAAGATTATCAAGGGGGAGAAAGGTTGTCAAATGCACAGACATTATGAGGAGATTTACAGGTACCTAGCGAAGAAAATTCTTGGCACTTGTTAGTCAATCTGTTATATAGAACCAAGAAACAACATAACTGGTGGTAGTAAATAGTGCATTCAAAATTTAACATTTCAGAAACGAGCAAAAGGACCTTGTGAACGAGTTACAAAAGGAGGAGAAAAATTGAAGGAAAATTAAATTGTCAGTAGAACATAAATGGAGTTTTGAGAATGTTGGGCTGCAATTTCCATTCTTATCCATTATAAAGTTAACATTTTATGGCAACAGAACCAACTTTATCTTTTAAAAATATGTATACTGTCTTCTGAAAGTAATATTAATTTTGAAAAATTAGAATTTAAAACGCTGGTAAAATAACAATAAAATCTGAACCTTAACAATATCTGATGATATGGGAATCTGAGTTGACCCTAGAGGAAAATTTGTTGTTGTTGTTCAGTCATGTCTGACTTTTCGAGATCCATGGACTGCTGCATACCAGGTTCCCTGTCCTTCACTATTTCCCAGAGTTTGCTCAAACTCATGTCCATTGAGTCAGTGATACCATCCAGCTATTTCATCCTCTGTTACCCTCTTCTCTTCCTGCCTTTAATCTTTCACAGCATTATGGTCCTTTTTAACAAGTCGGCTCTTTGCATCAGCTGGCCAGAGTACTGGAGCTGCAGCTTCAGCATCAGTCCTTTCAATGAATATTCAGTGTTGATTTCCTTTAGGAATGCCTGGTTTGATATCCTTGCAGTCCAAAAGACTCTCAAGAGCCTTCTCCAGCACCACAGTTCAAAAGCATCAATTCTTTGGTGCTCAGCTTTCTTTATGGTCCAACTCTCATATCATGACCACTAAGAAATAGCAGTAACTAGAAGGATCTGCAAGCCAGTGTAAGATAGGACTGCAGAATGACAGAGTAGGACCAGGAAAGGGACTTCAAGCCAGAGTATTCAGGTTGGAGTGAAAGCTCTGCTAATTCCTCTCTGTATTTAGTTACTTTAGAGAAGTCCTTTAACATATCTGAGTCTCAGATTCATCATGCATGAATGTGACAATTATATTGCCTTTCCCACCTCTGAGGATTACTGATAAAATTAATTTTTCATTCCCAACAGAGACTACAGTTCATTGCTCCTAGGCCTTTTAAACCATCCCTCATCTGTTGATGTCCTTTCTTCTTTCCTTATTCAGAATAGATTCTATGACCTATGGATATAACGACCCCCTTTTGTATGCTCTCAACTCCTTTCCTCCACTTGCTCTTCCAATGCATTTGGCAAAACCACCAGCTTGGCTAAATTTAACTCTCAACATGCTTTGCACCTGCATTCATGAAATTCAAAGTATCTGGGGAGGCACAAAATCATGAGGGGTGATTTTACTTTAAATTCATGTCCACTAACTTCAAGTAAGCTCTTAGTGTTTCTATGATAATAATACTAGATTTTAATTTTATTTCCAGTTAGAGTTTGGAACTAAGATTATGTTAATGTCATAAATTTTAACTTCATAAAATGATCTTTAAAAGTGTTTTATTGTCTTTAACATGTTCCCTATGATGGGGATTCTTCTTTGATATTTGGTAGAATTCATCTGTAAAACTGTCTGGATTTATGTGTGTGTGTGTGTGTAGATTTTGGACTATCATTTTATATTTTAAAATGAGTAGAGATATTTTAAAATTTCCTATTTCTTCTTGTGTTCTGTTTTACAAGTGCCATTTTCTAGAAGGTGTTGAATTTCAGTTGTAAGTTCAATTTGGTAGCATAAAATTATGCATAACATTCTTATTTGTTTAAATATCTACTGTATAATATGCCCCCTTTAAAAATTAGGTATTAGTTAAGTGTTACTTAATTTTACCTCTTGTCTTATTTTTCATGAACAGTTTTGCCAGATTATTTTATGTGTCTTCAAATATTCAGTGTTAACATTGGTCTCATATTTCAAGCAATATTTCTCCAAAATATTAATTTTTACTTTTGTCTCTCAAGTTTTTATGTTTTCTTTTTTATAACTTAAGATTTATGTTTGACTCTCTAATTTTTCATTTCCATTTTCTAATAGATGCATTTTCCCATATCTAATACCTTGTTTTTGTCCTCTGGGCTGTCAAAACTCAAACTTGGCCATCCTAGATACTGTCAATGACTTCAGGACAACTGAAGTTTTATTCTAGTTTAAACCCCTACTTCTATTTCATTTTTATTATTTAGTCATCTTTGTATCTCCCTCTCCTTTTTGTCTATTTATTTTTGTGTTTGAGAATTTCCTTTATGGTTTCACCACTTCAGCTGTATATTTATACTTAAAAAAAATCACATTTTATTTTGAAATTACGTTTTTGAACAGATTTTTTCAGAGAATATAGATTTTAATGTTACCCCAAGTAGAAGTATTTCTTAAACAATTAATTTTTGTATTTGTAGACTTTTGTTTTCATATATAGCTATTATTTCTATGACTTCCCTGGTGGCTCAGTGGTAAAGAGCCCACCTGCCAATGCAGGAGATGTGGGTTCAATCCCTGTGTCAGAAAGATTCCTTGGAGAAGGAAATGGCAACCCACTCAGTATTCTTGTCTGGAAATCCTATGGACAGTAGAGCCTGGCATGCTGTAGTACAAGGGGTTGCAAAAGAGTCAGACATAGCTTATCGACTAAACACACATACACACACACAATTATTTCTATATTGTAGCTCATGATGTACCTTTCATGTCTATTATTTGTGTTTGATTGCCTTTTTCCCCTTTTCCATGATCCTTTTGTGTCTCTTGCTAAATCCCATTACCTATCTTATTACTTTTCTACAGTGAGTTTTCAGATTCCTTTCTTTGTCTCTTTCAGCTTATTTTTGTAGTATTGCCCATTTGTCTTTCCCTCAAACTCTTGTATATTATCTCATTATATCTCCTCCCCCCCCCCCCACGGAATCCACATCTTCTTTTCTGTTGTTATTGCTGAAACACAGTTGCAGGTTGAATTTCTTTGAGTACCATCACTCTTTCCTTGGGGATCTTTTGAATCTTTTCTTTGGAACCTATGTAGAAAGGTAAGTTTATATTAACCATTTGGTCATCTTTGTCAAGCAGAGATGAGGATAGGAAGCTGGAACCTGAGTCATTGTTGTAATAGAACTCTGCTTTTGCAGGCTTATATTTGCATTTATTGATTCACTTATTTTTACCCCACTTCTGGGCACATGCTCTGCTAAAGTGGAGGGATTATTCTATTCTGTTAAGAGAATATATTTCATCATTATTCTCCTTAGTCATGGTGGCTTGGCTATTTTAGATAAATTCTGATTAGGAAATACATTCCATTTATAAATTTTCTCTCTGTGAACATGGGAGACATTGCTAGTTACTTATTCAGTATTTATTTAACATTCATTCTTATTAGCTGAACTTTGATTCTGTTCAGAGTAGCAATCGGTTCACATGAACATCCTATCTCCCAGCCTCTCTTATAGCCAGTGGTTACCATATGCCACATTAGGTTGAATCATACACTATATTTATTTTTATGTTGTTGTTGTTCAGTCAACCAGTTATGTACTACACTTTGTGGTCCCATGGACTGCACCCATGCCAGGGCTCTCTGTCCCTCACTATCTCCTGGAGTTTGCCCAAGTTCATGTTCATTACATTAGTGATACCATCCACCATCTCATTCTCTGATGCCCTCTTCTTCTGCCCTCAATCTTTCCCAGAATCAGGAATTTTTCCAGTGAGTTGTCTGTTCACATCAGATGACCAAAATACTGGAACTTCAGTTTTAAGGATCAGTCCTTTAGTGATTATTCAGGGTTGATATCACTTAAGATTGACTGGTTTGATCTCCTTGCTGTCAAAGGGACTTTCAAGAGTCTTCTCCAGCACCACAGTTCAAAAGCATCAATTCCTTGATGTTCTGCCTTCTTTACAGTTCTGCTTTCACAGCCTTATGTGACCACTGGGAAGACCATAGCCTTGACTATACAGACCTTTGTCGGCAGAGGAATGTCTCAACTTTTCAACTCACTGCCTAGGTTTGTCATCTCTTTCCTGCCAAGAAGCAGTTGTCTTCTGATTTCATGGTTACAGTCACCATCTGCAGTATAAACTCAACTGATTATCAGCAAAAATTATGTGACCAAACCTAATATTTTTGGTCAAGAAGAGGTAAATGCATATCACTGGGTGGAGTTTTTGTGAAGCAATTTATAGGAGCTATGTTTTGCTTGCATGTTTTTTCAACTTTCTGTTCTTTGCCTTTTCCCCTCACTTATTCTTCTTTGGTCTTTAACTCAATAACTGACATTGCAGTTACATCAACTCTGGACTGCATACCTCTGGATGTTATTATATTAGAAAAATAAGCTTCTGTTTAGTTACTCTAGCCCCTCTCTCATCCTCATTATTGCTTTTGCTGATGGTGACTCATAGCTAAGAAAATGGCTCCAAATAAATTTGGCAGGTTTCCTGTCTACAGGCACTCTCCCTTATCTCTAGTCCTCGGTTCTCCAGATTGAGGGGTGGGGAGATTCATTCTTGAATTGAGATGAATTTGTGATACTATTAGAGAGATTCATGCTCAGAGAACTATAAAGAAAGACTGTTCTGGGATTTCCCAGGTGGTCCACTGGTTAAGAAGAATCTGCCTTCCAATGCAGGGGACATGAGTTCAATCTCTGGTCTGGGAACTAAGATCCCACATGCTATGAGGCAACTATGCCTATGTGTGCCACAATTGCCGAGGCCTGTGTGCTTGAGAATCTGCTTCTCAATAAAAGAAGCCACTGCAATGAGAAGCCTGCTTGCCACAACTCTAGTTGCCTGAATGCAGCAACAAAGCGCTAATCTGCCACCATGAAGACCCAGCATAGTCATAAATAAAATAAAGAAAAAGACTATCCTTTTTGACTACACCTGCCTATGTCCCAAACCACTGGCCATATAAACCTGGAGATAGAAGAAATTATTCAGATTTCTTTCATTTACTTCCTGTGACTCTTCACTGCTGCCTTTGAGGGAAGAGCACATGGTGGTCCTATATATGGAGCTTAATCTGGACCATGACAGATGTGTTTGGGGATTAATGGGCTGTAGCATGCATGAAGCTGACTCTGGTCCTGATTTAGGGCTAACAGCATAGTAATTAGTTAGTTAATGTTAGTTGCTAGTCATGTCTGATTCTTTGCAACCCCTTGGATTCTAGCCTGCCAGGCTTCTCTGTCCATGGGATTGTCCAGGCAGGAATAATGGAGTGGGTTGGGATTCCCTTCCCCAGGGGATCTTCCTAACCAGGAATTGAACCCAGATCTCTCACATTGCAGGCAGATTCTTTACCATCTGAGCTACCAGGGAAGCCCTGAGAGCTTCCCTGATAGCATGGTATGTTACATTACAGCATGGGAATGGCTACTCCTAATTAAATTCCTACCTTGTGCCATATACTGTGCTAAGCAATTGACCTATATTCACTGTTTTAATTCTTATAACAATAGAAGGGTTGTATTATTAACAACCTCATTTCCAAGATAAAGCAACTGAGACAGTGAGAGATTGAATAATTTACTCAATGTCACATGGTTAGAGTGAGGCTGAGCTGGGATGGAAGTATGGCAGCTGGACTCCAGAATCTGTGCTTTCACCCATAACCTGTTGGCTACTTCTTCTCACCCTTGTATAGAGTCATCTCCCTGGAAGTTTGAACCACGTAAGTAAAGAGTCTGTGCTGAGAGAGGTAGGAGAAAAGAAAAGAAAAGAAAAGGAAACAAATACAAGCTGTTGGAGAGGAACAGACATTGAAGAAGCTGCCAGGACATAAAAACAAGACTATCCCCACTCTGACGCTCTGATTTTATCCTTGTTATTGTTTAGTCGCTAAGTCATGTTCGGCACTTTTTGACCCCATGGACTGCAGCACAACAGGCTTCCCTGTCCTCCCCTATCTCTCAGAATTTGCTCAAGTTCATGTCCATTCAGTTGGTGATGCCACCCAACCATCTCATCCTCTGCCACCCTCTTCTGCCTTCAATCTTTCTCAGCATCAGGTCTTTTCCGGTGAGTCAGCTCTTTGCATCAGGTAGCTGAAATATTGGAGCTTCAGTATCAGCATCAGTCCTTCCAACGAATATGGAGGGTTGATTTCCTTTAGAATTGACTGGTTTTCTCTCCTTGCAGTCCAAGAGATTCTCAAGAGTCTTCTCCAACACTGTAGTTCAAAAGCACAAATTCTTCAGTGCTCATCCTTTTTTATGGTTCAACTCTCACATTTGTACATGACTACTAGAAAAGCCATAGCTTTGACTATATGTGCCTTTGTTGGCAAAGTGATGTCTTTGCTTTCTAATATGCTGTCTAGTTTTGTCATAGCTTTCCTTCCAAGAAGCAAATGTCTTCTCATTTCATGGCTGCAATCATGGTCTACAGTGATTTTGGAGCCCAAGAAAAGAAAATCTGTCACTGCTTCTACTTTATCCTACTGTGTACTGTAGCCAGAGAAAAGTTCAGTTCAGTTCAGTCACTCAGTCGTGTCTGACTCTTTGCGACCCCATGAATCGCAGCACGCCAGGCCTCTCTGTCCATCACCAACTCCCGGAGTTCACTCAGACTCACGTCCATCGAGTCAGTGATGCCATCCAGCCATCTTATCCTCTGTCGTCCCCTTCTCCTCCTGCCCCCAATCCCTCCCAGCATCAGAGTCTTTTCCAATGAGTCAACTCTTCGCATGAGGTGGCCAAAGTACTGGAGTTTCAGCTTTAGCATCATTCCTTCCAAGGAAACCCCAGGGCTGATCTCCTTCAGAATGGACAGGTTGGATCTCCTTTCAGTCCAAGGGACTCTCAAGAGTCTTCTGCAACACCACAGTTCAAAAGTATCAATTCTTCGGCGCTCAGCCTTCTTCATAGTCCAACTCTCACATCCATACATGACCACAGGAAAAACCATAGCCTTGACTAGACAGACCTTTGTTGGCAAAGTAATGTCTCTGCTTTTGAATATGCTATCTAGGTTGGTCATAACTTTCCTTCCAAGGAGTAGGCGTCTTTTGATTTTATGGCTGCAGTTACCATCTGCAGAAAAATGTTATTCACTTTCAAATATCTCTGAGATTTTTCCATTTCAGGCAGAGATGTGTCAAACTTTTCTCTCCCACTGCCATCCTTCCATCAAAATCTGAGGCTCTTGTCTGACACTTGATCCTACTTTGGCTTCCGTGGAGCAGCTTGGTGTCATAGGAAACCTGGTTCTCTGAAGTGTGATGGGCTTGGATTGGTTATCCTTTTCAGCTACTCACTAACCTCTCTGATGGAGAAGGCGATGGCACCCCACTCCAGTACTCTTGCCTGGAAAGTCCCATGGATGGAGGGGCCTGGTGGGCTGCAGTCCATGGGGTTTCGAAGAGTTGGGCACGACTGAATGACTTCACTTTCACTTTTCTCTTTCATGCATTGGAGAAGGAAATGGCAACCCACTCCAGTGTTCTTGCTTGGAGAATCCCAGGGACGGGGGAGCCTGGTGGGCTGCCGTCTTGGGGTCGCACAGAATCAGACATGACTGAAGCGACTTAGCAGCAGCAGCAGCAACCTCTCTGATCCTTAACCCGGATAAGTTACTGAATGGCTTTCAGCCTTTGTCTTCTTCTTCATCTACTGGGAATGAGTTGTTACACACAGTCATGTTCATTCAGTCAACAAATCTGTGTTGTCTGTTTTGTGCTGATCACTGTAAGTAATGTTTTGTCACAGGAAGTGAAGTGAAAGTGAAAGTGTTAGTCACCCAGTGATGTCTGACTCTTTGCGATCTCATGGACTGTAGCCTACCAGGCTCCTCTATCCATGGGATTCTCCAGGCAAGAATACTGGAGTAGATAACCATTTCCTTCTGCAGGGTATCTTCCCAAACCAGGGGTCAAATCTGGGTCTCCTGCATTGCAGACAGCAAGTAGATATTAAATAATATTTTATCTTTTATCTTATCCTTAACGGAATTTATAATCCAGCGGAGAAGACAGATAAGTAAACACACAATCACCCTTCCTGTGGGCAGTGATAAGACTGGGGTGAATACAGGCTTCTGTGGGGAGGATTACGGAGCACCCGGTCGGTGAGAGGCACTCAGCAAATGTAGGTGCTCCTTTGCTTCTTCCATCTCCTCCCTTATTCTGCTGCCAACCCTTAGGTACACATGTTGGGTTTCATTTCAGAAGACTTCCTGTAGCATGTGATATCTTTTTAGCTTCAGTGTATGATGTGGTTCTGAGATGATGCTGTTTCATGACCTTCAAAATCCAAATGAGGTGATTTGCGTCCTGAGCAGTTTGCACCTCGGGCAACTATTTTTCTCATCAGCCCTCATGTGTTATTTACCATATCAAACTTAAATTGTCTTTAAGAGAAAAAAATTTGAGAATTCAAGAGAAAACTGCAACAAGGAAATCTTAAGATTTGAGGGAAAATGAAATCAAATAAGTTTGGTTTTTTTTTTTTTTTTTTTTTTTTACCTTTGTGTATTATACTTACAGAATTACTTACTATGGATTTTAAGGCCTGCCTCTCAATTATCCCATTTCAAGGTTTAAATGTGAAAAATGTGAGAATTTGAGAGATTAATTTCTCCCAGAATTGACATTAGATTTGGACACTTCTGGTTCATGTGTTTTGTTGTCAGATCAGACTCTCCATTGACACAGGTAAGTACATACGACCTCATGTACTTGTTTGAATCATCATGAAACTAGTCTAACATTCAGGATGTACTCTCCATTGACACAGGTAAGTACATACGACCTCATGTACTTGTTTGAATCATCATGAAACTAGTCTAACATTCAGGATGTTGTCCATAAAGATCAGGGAGAAGATTTTACATATATATAAAAAAACCTTTTATTTTGTTCCAATCTCTCTATAGACCCATCGTGATTTTGTAAAACCATGAAATGGAGGGAGTATGTGGAATGTAGTGGATCTATTTTTAATGTTTATGAAAGGGGTGAGGTAAATACTCTTAGCTTAGAAAATAAAGGGAGATGAATATTATAAGAAAATGTGTAGACTGATTAGGGGAGGATGAAGGAAATACTGAGGACCACATTTATTTGTAAACAACTTGATCCAAAATGATCTGTTGACTATTTAGCATTGTGACTAGAAAGGTTTTTACTTCCAAATTGACAAATATTACTTCAGATCACTTTATATTAGTAGTTATCTTTAACAAATATATTATAAAAGCATTTTATATGAAAACATCTATATTTACCTGCTACAAACACTGAAACCAAAGGAGGAAATATCCAGAGCTTTTTTCCTTGTAAGCAAGTAGGATCTCAAATATACAAACTCACAGAGTGGTGGAATTGGGGGTCAGTGGTAAGGAGAGGGGTGGAGGGCTCAGCAATGGGTCTTCCAAACTCACTGTGCAAAAAAGAAAAAAACAAAACACAGTCTTTTTCAGCTTAGGAGTATTTCACCATAATCAGAATAATTTAATCTTGAATTTTCAATGTAGATAATCTATATAAGAGATGGTCTAGTAATGTCACAAGCTATTTCCACACTTCCGTTTGTGAAATCTCATTAAGCAAATATCCTATGAATACTCTGTAAGTCAGTGATTTCATAGTCAAAGCATTTCACTCTGCAATAAAACCTTTATCAAGATTTAATTACCATGAAAGCAGAAAGGCATGAGGAGTTGGGATCTTTACCTTAAATCATAATTAAAACCCACAAATATTTAGGATTTTATTTAATTGAGTCCAAGACAAAAACAAAGCTAATGAATGGCAAAGTTCACTATGTAACTTCTAATTAATGTAAAACTCTGATTGCTCAGAAAATTGATTTAAACATATATACAGACATATATATAATACATACATGTCCGTATTATTGTTTTTTCATATAAGATATGTGCATATAGCTGTGTGTGTGTGTGGGGGGCTTGTATGTAGTTGTGTGACATGTTATGTTGTTTTCATAGCCAGATTTATTCTTACAAAAATATGTTTGTTTTTTTTTTTTTTGGTGACAATTACATCCTACTTCCTTGAATGTGGCTTTTAGAATTTCATATCTTGTGTGAATTCCATTTTCCGCTTTAGAGTCCAAAAATAGGAATATAATAAAAAACCATTAAGCCTCCTTGGTTGACTTAGAAAATTGCAGAGTGATATTCCCAATAACCAATCCCATAAAGTAGGAGTTGTTTTATGAGCAAAGATGTCCAAATAACTTAAACATAACCTTATTTCTGTGGAAAATTGTGAAGCCTGCCTTGATTCCCCATTCTATCCTCCACTACACATGCTTTATAAGTGAAAGTGAAGAAAACGAAACAATATTAGTGCAGAAGATGCACAAAATAAAACAAAGGGGTTGGATGCTCTTAGACTGAATACTGCACACTGAACATGCAACTACATCAGATCCAAGGAGAATGAGTTGGAGACCAGAGATATCTGTTAAGGACCCTGGTGCCTTCTCATCCACCTGCTACAACCTCTTCAAGAGGAAGTTATTGCAGGCTCTCTGACATCCAGAATGTGTTTTGAAACCCTTTACTGGGGTGTGAAATGACCTTTTTGCCCCCTAAATAGACTAAGGATCTCATCCTTTATTATCTCATTGTTTATAATATAATGCTGAAAATAAAAGCTTGAGTACAAATAAAGGTATAGATTCAATGAAATCTAATTGAATGAACTTAGAATGCAAATACATAAACCTTAAAGAAAAATTCAAAGTAATGCACCGCTGCTGGGGAGCAATTCATTTGGAGTGCTAATCATGCACATTTAAAGATTGCTCTCAGCTGTTAATATACTTCATTTGTTAGCTCGGCTCAGTGTCTACTACACTTGTATAATGAACAGACCTCCCTTAAACAAAAAGTGTGAAAATTCTTTGGCATTGTCTTTCTTTGGGACTGGAATGAAAACTGACCTTTTCCAGTCTTGTGGCCACCGCTGTGTTTTCCAAATTTGCTGGCATATTGTGTGCAGCAGTTTCACAGCCTCATCTTCTAGGATTTGAAATCGGTCAACTGGAATTCCATCATCACCACGAACTTTGTTTGTAGTGATGCTTCCTAAGGCCCACTTGACTTTGGACTCCAGGATGTCTGGCTCTAGGTGAGTTATCACACCATCGTGGTTATCTGGGTCATGAAGTTCTTTTTTGTATAGTTCTGTGTATTCTTGGAAGCTCTTCGTAGTATATTTGGTTTCTTTTAGGTCCATAAAATTTCTGTCCTTTATTGTACCCATATTTGCATGAAATTTTCCTTTGGTATCTCTAATTTTCCTGAAGAAATCTCTAGACTTTTCCATTCGATTCCTCTGTTTCTTTGCAGTGATCACTGAGGAAGGCTTTCTTATCTCTCCATGCTTTTCTTTGGAACTCTGCATTCAAATGGATATATCTTTCCTTTACTCCTTTGCCTTTCCCTTCTCTTCTTTTCTCAGGTAATTTGTAAGGCCTCCTCAGACAAAAAGACAGTTTTGCATTTTTGCATTTCTTTTTCTTGGGGATGGTCTTGATCACTGCCTCCTGTACAATGTCACAAACCTCTGTCCATAGTTCTTCAGGCTCTCTGTCTATCAGGTCTAATCCCTTGAATCTATTTCTCACTTCCACTGTATAATTGTAAGGGATTTGATTTAGGTCATACCTGAATGGTCTAGTGGTTTTCCCTACTTTTTTCAATTTTAGTATGAATTTTGCAATAAGGAGTTCATGATCTGAGCCACAGTCAGCTCCCGGTCTTGTTTTTGATGACTGTATAGAGCTTCTCCATCTTTGGCTGCAAAGAATATAATCAATCTGATTTCTATATTGACCATCTGGAAATGCCCATGTATAGAGTCTGGTCTTGTATTGTTGGAAGAGGGTATGTCCTTTGACCAGTGTGTTCTCTTGGCAAAATTCTGTTAGCTTTTGCCCTGCTTCATTTTGTACTCCAAGGCCAAATTTGCCTGTTGCTCCAGGTATCTCTTGACTTTCTACTTTTGCATCACAGTTCCCTATGATGAAAAGGACATCTTTTTTTGGCTTTTAGTGCTAGAAGGTCTTGTAAGTGTTCATAGAACTGTTCAACTTCAGCTTCTTCAGCGGTACTGATCAGGGCATAGACTTGGATTACCCTGATATTGAATGGTTTGTCTTGGAAATGAGCAAGATCATTCTGTCGTTTTTGAGAGTGCATCCAAGTACTGCATTTCGGACTCTTTTGTTGACCATGATGGCTACTCCATTTCTTCTAAGGGATTCCTGCCCACAGTAGTAGATATAATGGTCATCTGAGTTAAATTCACCCATTCTAGTCCGTCTTAGTTCGCTGATTCCTAGAATGTCGATGTTCACTCTTGCCATCTCCTGTTTGACCACTTCCAATTTGCCTTGATTCATGGACCTAACATTCCAGGTTCCTATGCAATATTGTTTGCTACAGCATCGAACTTTACTTCCATCACCAGTACATCCACAAATGGGCAATGTTTTTGCTTTGGCTCTGTCTTTTCATTCTATCCGTAGTTATTTCTCCAGTCTTCCCCAGTAGCATATTGGGCACCTTCTGACCTGGTGAGCTCATCTTTCAGTGTCTTATCTTTTTGCCTTTTCATGCTGTTCATGGGGTTCTCAAGGCAAGAATACTGAAGTGGTCTGCCACTCCCTTCTCTAGTGGACCATGCTTTGTCAGAACTCTCAACCATGACCCATCCATCTTGGGTGGCCCTACACAGCAAGGCTCATTATTTCATTGACTTAGATAAGGCTGTGTTCCATGTGATCTGTTTAATTAGTTTCTGTGATTGTGATTTTCATTCTGTCTGTCCCCTGACGGATTAGGATAAGGTTGTCTGTGAACCCTGAACTTCCAGATGTTCAAGCTGGATTTAGAAAAGAAAGAGGAAAAAGGGATCAAATTGCCAACATCTACTGGATCATCAAAAAAGCAAGACTGTTCCAGAAAAACATCTACTTCTGCTTTATTGACTACACCAAAGCCTTTAACTGTGTGGATCACCACAAACTGTGGAAAATTCTTAAAGCAATGGGAATACCAGACCACCTGATGTGCCTCTTGAGAAATCTGTGTGCAGGTCAAGAAGCAAGTTAGAACTGACATGGAACAACAGACTGGTTCCAAATTGGGAAAGGAGTACATCAAGGCTGTATATTGTCACCCTATTTATTTAACTTCTACACAGAATACATCATATGAAATGCTGGGCTGGATGAAGCACAAGCTGGAATCAAGATTTCTGGGAGAAATATCAATAACCTCAGATGTGCAGATGACACCACCCTTATGGCAGAAAGTGAAGAACTAAAGAACCCCTTGATGAAAGTCAAAGAGGAGAGTGAAAATGTTAGCTTAAAAAACTCAACATTTAGAAAACTAAGATCATGGCATCTGGTTCCATCACTTCATGGCAAATAGATAGGGAAACAATGGAAACAGTGAGAGTCTTTGTATTGGGGAGCTCCAAAATCACTTCAGATGGTGACTGCAGCCATGAAATTAAAAGATATTTGCTCCTTAGAGAAAAAACTATGACCAACCTAGACAGCATATTAAAAAGTGGGGACGTTGCTTTGTGAAAAAGGTCCATCTAATCAAAGCTATGGTTTTTCCGGTAGTCATGTGTGGATGTGAGAATTGGACTATAAAGAAAGCTGAGCACTGAAGAATTGATGCTTTGAACAGTGGTGTTGGAGAAGACTCTTGAGAGTCCCTTGGACTGCAAGGAGATCCAACCAGTCCATCCTAAAGGAAATCAGTCCTGAATATTCATTTGGAGGACTGATGCTGAAGCTGAAACTCTAATACTTTTGCCACCGGATGTGAAGAATGGACTTACTGGAAAAAAACCCTGATGCAGGGAAAGATTGAAGGCCGGAGAAGAAGGGACAACAGAAGATGAGATGGTTGGATGGCATCACCAACTTAATGGACATGAGTCTGAGCAAGCTCTGGGAGTTTGTGATGGACAGGGAAGCCTGGCGTGCTGCAGTCCATGCGGTTGTAGAGTCGAAGATGACTGTGTGACTGAACTGAAGTAAATTTTTGAGCACCCTCAATGTTGACAGATAATGTTTATTTTGATATTTTTAAATTATGTATAAACCAAACTATCAATAAACTTATATCCAGGGCTCATATTTAACTTTGAAAACTGAACTTATTGCAAATTAAATAAAATATAAATATTAAACTAAAAAAATCAAGAAATTTTAATTTATTGGACTAAGTTGATTTCCAAATATATTTAGCAAAGTGAAATATTCAAAGAAAGTCCTTCTGAAATCCACATGTTATTATCATCTTCCATTGCTTCATGGTTTACTAACCATGCAATATTTTTATAGACCTCTCAGTGTCATTTGTTCTTCATTTGTCATGAATATATTTTTTACACATTCATTTGCTTCAGTTATTTTTTTCCCATTAGATTGCAATACTTACAGTAACACTGTATAATGCCAAATATACCTTAGTATATAGAAACCAAAACTATTTGTGTACTTGGTAATTAAAGTGTTACTTAAATAATACAGATCAACACTCTCCAATGAACTTTCTGCAGCAATAGAAATGTCCTGTATCTGCAGTCTGTAACATGGTAGCTACTAGCCACAAATGGCTAGTGAGAATTTAAAATATGACTAGTGTAACTGAGTTGTAGGAGGAAATGGCATCCCACTCCAATATCCTTGCTTGGAAAATCCCATTGTCAGAGGAATCTGGCAGGCTATAGTTCATGGGGTTGCAAAGAGTCAGATATGACTGAGCCAAAGAGCACACACATTGTCACTGAGGAACTGAATTTTATTTTTATTTCCAGTAAGGTGTAATAGTCATGTAACATAATGCTAGTTTAAGGTATACAAAGTGATGACTTGATATATGCATATATTATGAAATGATAACCACAATAAAGTTACCATCTCACAAAATTACTATTTCTATTTTGTAAGGAGGAGATTTGATATTTTGGCAACTTTCAAGTATACTTTATACTATGTTAAAGTATACAGGCTTCCCTGGTGGCTCAGATGGTAAAGAATCTGCCTGCAATTCAGGAGACCCAGGTTTAATTCTTGGGTTGGGAAGATCCCCTGGAGAAGGGAATGGTTACCCACTCCAGTCTTCTTGCCTGGGAAATCCCATGGAGAGAGGAGCCTGGTAGGCTACAGTCCAAGGGGTCACAAAGAGTTGGACACAACAGAGTGACTAATACACACACACACACACAGACACACACACACCATGCTGTACAGTAGAGCATTTTAAAGTCTATTTGTTTTTGGTAGTAGGGAATATCTTTTTCAGGCTTTCCCTGCCCTCAGTCCTCAATTTATCCCTAAGCAATATGGTGTCTCGAAGTCCATGATTAACTTCCAAGTCAGGCCACTTTAGTCAGGCTATATTTAGAAAGATGGTGGGATTTCAGATGGAGACTTAACAAGGCTGATTCCTGCCTAGGTGTACTACAGGGAATACTTCATTGAGCACTTAATATACATAAGATAAAGTGGAGGTTATACAGTCAGTTCAGTTCAGTTCAGTCGCTCAGTTGTATCCGACTCTTTGAGACCCCATGAACTGCAGCACGCCAGGCCTCCCTGTCCATCACCAACTCCCGGAGTCCACTCAAACTCATGTCCATTGAGTCAGTGATGCCATCCAGCCATCTCATCCTCTGTTGTCCCCTTCTCCTCCTGCCCCCAATCCCTCCCAGCATCAGAGTCTTTTCCAATGAGTTAACTCTTCGAATGAGGTGGCCAACGTACTGGAGTTTCAGCTTCAGCATCATTCCTTCCAAAGAACACCCAGGACTGAGCTCCTTCAGAATGGACTGCTTGGATCTCCTTGCAGTCCAAGGGACTCTCAAGAGTCTTCTCCAACACCACAGTTCAAAAGCATCAATTCTTTGGCACTCAGCTTTCTTCACAGTCCAACTCTCACATCCATTTATGACCACTGGAAAAACCATAGCCTTGACTAGATGGACCTTTGTTGGCAAAGTAATGTCTCTGCTTTTCAATATGCTATCTAGGTTGGTCATAATTTTTCTTCCAAGAAGTAAGCGGCTTTTAATTTCATGGCTGCAATCACCATCAGCAGTGATTTTGGAGCCCAAAAAAATAAAGTCTGACACTGTTTCCACTGTTTCCCCATCTATTTTCCATGAAGTGGTGGGACCAGATGCCATGATCTTCGTTTTCTGAATGTTGAGCTTTAAGCCAGTAGTACGCAAGTAATACCTTCTAAAAAAGATTTACAATTTAGTATGGAGATAAGTTGTAAATGTGATATTTTGTAGTTAAAGATTCAAAAAATCATATACCTGATCTGAATGTGTGATAAGATGGTTGAATTTCAGAAGAGCAAGAAATCTGGATGATCTGGAAATGCCAGGAAACCTTCTTAGACTCATGTCTTATACACTCAGACTTATCTTAAATAGTACTTAATCCTTTCTACAGGATTTATGCCCTTTTAAATTTGTTTTTAAGGTGATTGACACAGGATTAGACATTTACAAATATCCAGTAAATTGTGATAAGATGTGAATAAATAGTATTCAGGGAATTTTTTTTAAGAAGTAAAAGAATTAAGAGAAATATCAAGAACTAAAAGTCTATGATAAAATATGAACAGGAAAGGAAGAAAGCTGAGAATTTCTACAAATATATGCACTGTAAACATGCTTTCAGGTAGAGGAGAAATATTTTGTTCTTATCTGTTAGTATCAAGTTGGTAATGCATTTATAGAAATCAAACATATCTGGAGGAAAAAAAAAGGGTAATAACTATAAAGACAAAAGAAAAAAAGAAAAAAGTGCTCTCATTGTAAATTAATGGTCTGTAAATCAATAGTCTGAATGCTCACACTGAGAAAAGAATGATATTTCCTATTGAAATATGATTTTTTATATTGTTAGACCCAGTGTTTAGTACAAAGGTCTATAAAATATTCAAGACAGAAGGACTAAGGAAGTTGCCAAATCTATTATCCATTCTGATCATAAGTGTGTGGTGTGTCCTTGACCATAGCCCCAAATGATGACCTGTGGGAAGGTGAGCTACTTGCTCTCTTTAGCAGTGCCTGGATCCCCCTGATTCTCTTGAGAGATCCAACATCCTGAATGTACTCAAATACTTACTGACCAGATCATGTTTTGGGGGTCATAAAATCTCTTGGAATAAATGAAAAAGTATGATAAAAGACCTTGAAAACAAACACTAAACACATTTTGCCTATTGAAGAAAATGAAGTGGAGAACTGAGTACTTTCTGTTGCTGCAAACTTTAATAGTTCGAATCTCCAAATAATACAACAGAAGAGAGACTTTAAATAACAGCAGCGATGCTAAAAGGTAATGCATGCATTCCACTGCAAGCCCTCTAAGCAGGAAGTCAGCCCAATTCTCTGCTTTGAATATCATCGCACCTTGACAATTCAAGAATTATGAGAAGTAAACACCTACATTGAGGTGAGATATGCAAGAGACTGATTGGAAGAAATGTGGGTGAAAGATAAGAGAAAAGGTATCAAGAGTAAGAAAGGAGAAGCTTCAGACTGAAATACAGACCTGACACCTGTAAAAGAATAGAGAGAAGGAAGGGTTGGATAAGAAGACACTCAGACTGAAGCTCAGTTCTGAGAAAGGTCCATTCAAGCTTAAGAGAAGCTCCTGAGTCAGAATTTCATCCTGCATTAGACACCAGTGTCCTGTTCCAGCCCTCACTGTGTTCAGGCTTTCCCTAGGAGCAATCTTGAGGAAGCATGGCCTGGTGTGAATGGTGTGATAGATCTATAGGCATAGCAGTTGAAAGCTGTTGGTCAACATCACTCCTTGAAGGAGATCTGAGTAGGACACCTCCATGGATGATGTGGGCACATGGCACTTGGCTCAGCACAAAATTTTCTTTGAATTCTCTGCTCTGAACTAGGAACTGAAATTTTCCTCAATAGGAGCTTGAGAAGATTGATCTTTACCATGATTGTGTTAACTCCCTCCTATCCCAAACAGGTTCCTCTAATTGACTCCTACTCATTGCACATTCTTATTCTGAACTTTATGTATGAGTACTAGAGACAGATTCTTGAGGAAGATTTTAATATAGGTAAACTTTTTTTGCAGAGACATTGCTTTGCCAATGAAGAGCCATACAGTCAGAGCTATGGTTTTTCCAATAGTCATTGTCTGGATATGCGAGTTGGACCATAAAGAAGGCCGAGCACTGAAGAATTGATGCTTTTGAACTGTGGTGATGGAGAAGACTCTCGAGAGTCCCTTGAACTGCAAAGAGATCAAAACAGTCAATCTTAAAGGAAATCAACCCTAAATATTCATTGGATGGACTGATGCTGAAGCTGAACCTCCAATATTTTGGCCACCTGAAGAAAAGATACAACTCATTGGAAAAGACTCTGATGCTGGGGAAGATTGAGGGCAGGAGGAGAAGGGAGGGACAGAGGATGAGATAGTTGGATGGCATCACAGACTTAATGGACATGAGTTTGAACAAACTCCAGGAGTCAGTGAAGGACAGGGAAGCCTAGCATGCTGCAGTCCATGGTGTCTCAAAGAGTTGGATATGACTGAGCGATTGAACAACAACAAACATTTTTTAAAACATAAATATCTTTAAAGTGCTAGTAAGGTCTTTCTGTAGGCAATATAATAAGGTTTGGTAGTTGAAGAACTCAAGGGATGGCCCTCTGAAATGATCTCACCTGTAAGTATATACTACAGCAAGAATCCATAGTACCAATGAGTTATAAAACCAAAGGCAGTTGCCAAGATGTTGACCACAGGGTTACAAATTCAGGCTTGCAATGTTCAGCTGGGAATGAGATATTTATCCATTGCTCCTCTACTGTGGGTTTATTGTCCTGAGGGACTTAGCACATGTAGCAACCTATCATTGATTTTGGACAACCAGAGTGGTTGAAAGAAGCTGTTTGGATTATTATGGAGAAAACTGTTGGCAGGTGTGTATCCTGAATAAATGAACAAGTTGATAATTACACACCTGGAACTTAAACAGCAGGAATGTAGATGGTGACTTACTGGAATGGAGGCTGATCACTACAGTGGTTTTGGATGAGTCCATGGATGGTTTCTACTGTCTTGTTTTGAATTAATTGGCAGAAGGAATGTGGCTCACAAACCATGGTACTACTCTGAATTATATCACTAATCTCTTCCAATTCTGCATGGATGTGTGTCTGAGTTATATTTTCTATCTAGGTTGCTTTTTATATGGCATTTACTATTTGTCACAAGAGGATGCAGCAATGATCATACAATTCTCAGAGTAACAGTTTTAGAAAGAATTTAGTAGAATAAAAAGGTTTGGATACAATGTTCTTCTTCATTCCAAAGGCATTCATTCATTAACTGCTGTTGAGGAATTAATATGTGCCAGAATATATGGAAGATGAAAAATCTTCCATAAATAAATAAGATGTGTCTATACCTTTGAGAAACACAACTTGGAGACAATTTTTGCAGACAACGACCAACCAGGGTGAAAAGTGTTGGTTTCTGCAGTGAATTCTGACTGATACAGAATCCAAGATGATCATATCTCATTACTGTTTGAAATTCTTGTCTGCATAGTTCTTAGAAAAAGTTTCTCTGCCTAGAAATGTTAGCTAATATTTATTGAGTGCATACCGTGTAAAGGATACTATTCTAAGTGTATATAAAATAATTCAATTTTACATCACAAAATCCTGATGTAGGTACTTTACAGATGAAGAAAATGAGGCATAGAAAGATAAAATATCTTTCCTAACATAAAACAGTTAGGAAATTTTAATAGATAGGATACATTCTAAGCAGTTTAGCTTCCAAGCTGTAATTGAACCCATTATTCTATGCCGCAAAATGGTCACAGCTCTTGTCAAGAATTAGAATTAGAAACATCTCTACCCTGTTACCCATTATATATTCCTTTAGATATACAAGCTTCCTATCTAGTTGTTTCTCATATTAGTGCTTTTACACAAACTGTCCCTTCCCACAACTTTAATTCAATAATGATTTACTTAGCTCTTGTTTTTATGCCATGACAATTCAAGATACTGGATATTATTACACCTATTAAAATGACAAATGCTGTCTTTGCCTTTATGTTGGTTGCAGACTACAGGGACTTGAAAGCAAATAAAGAGAGGTTATAGTGTAGAATGATAGGTGAAAGTAAATAAAGAATAAATTACAATTGTAGTGTTATCATGAGAACTGAAAAATGTCCAGGAAGCACACATGGGGAGCACAACTTGAGCTTGAAGGATTAGAAGAAGCTGAAAATCTACAGAGATAGCTGCATGCCTGGCATTTTCAACACCTTCCCTATGTGGCTAATTCCTAGGCATCGATCAAAGCTTAATTTCTTTCTTGAGAATCCAACCTTTCCCCCAATCTGATTAAGATGCCTTTTATTAAGTCCCCTTAGCAATTTGAACAGAAAGCACTTTATTATCTTGCACTGTTACTGTTTGTTATTTTTTTTTTTTTCCTCCTAGAAAACTGAATGCTTCTCGAGGGCCATAATTATTACTTGCTTATTTTTGTGTCCACTTAATCTACTACAGTGCTTGCTTAGCATACGCCTTCTATAAATGTTTGTTAATGAATGAGGAAATAGTTGAGGATGAAGCAAGAAATAAAAAAGTCATCAATTCAGGATGGGTCTTTTATATACCCTGCTAATGATTAAATTTTTTCCCAGATGATCAGAGATCCTTAGAGTTGGCAATAAAAATGATTGTATTTCATTTATATTTTGCAAGGATTTGCATCCTTGATTCAAACTGGTTTGTTAGGTTGCTTAAAACATTACAACGATGAGGTTAAAGCAATAAGTTTCATCTTTGTAAGGACCAGTTACTTCATTTATGTCTGTAACTAGAGATTATACTATACAGCTT